>NC_092860.1:46929365-47229365 GCF_032062135.1 Pyxicephalus adspersus
ATTAAAGATTCTAATTGACCTGTAAAGAACTGTAAATAAGAACAGAACAGAGATCAGGTGCGCGCTAATTTATTGCTATGATTGCACCATTGAGCTTAACAGATCCTCCTTAATCGCACAGCTGAAATCTAATCGCCTTGATTGGCAGATTCGCGCCCCCCTATTGCTCATTATTATGAAGGCAGGAATCCGGCTGGCAGAGAGGAGGCGCGTGTACGAGCACACTCGAGTCCGGACCACGGTAAACCGCGCTCGCTGGCCGCACATACTTTCGCGCTTCCAGCGAGCGTGGATTTTATTGATGAATCAGGGGCAATGACTGTTTAAATTTTTTAAAAAGTTGGATTTGAAGGAGAGTATCTCTGTTTGCTATAAAATATGTACTGCTCACCTAAGGCACCCGTACTTACACAAGGTTTTATATCAAAGTCGTTTGACATATAAAAAGGTACCCGGCAGGAGTGTCCTTTGCCACCCCTGCTCTTTAACCTAGCCCTGGAACCCTATAGCCCTTATACCCCTATTGCTGTTTCACTTGATTACCATGGAGTACAGGGGGAGCACAACAAGTCAGGGCTGCTTATTTTGTAGATGACATTCTGGTATTTACAGCCAAGCCCTCCAAAGATATCGAATATATTCAAGACCTGTTTAGGTCATTTAGTAAGACCAATTTTTTTTAGTGAAGATCAATTTTGAAAAAAGTGAGATACTCTCACTATCACACTCTCCCAAGGTTGCCTGGTCCACAAATACCTCTTTTGCAATGGTGAATTCACACATAACGTATCTAGGCATTAAAATAGGGAAACTTTCATCCTCCCTTTATCATTTAAGTTATCCGCCTTTGATACAGAAGATTCCTAAAGAACTGGAAATGGGGGGCGTGGCTATGCAATGCTAGTGAGAGCAGCTTTTTACCAGAGCTCCATGCCAACCCTGGCTTATTAACCCTTTTCAGAGCTTAACCCTGCTTGCAGCCAGCTGAATTCTAAATGCCCAGGCACAAGAAATCCAAGGGACAAAGTAGGTCAGCCAGGAAATTGGGTCTCCACCAGTATTTCCTCACAGACTCCCCAAATGCCTCAGGCCGGGAAACAACTAATATGGCGACCCCGGGGTCAGATCAGAGGCTTCAGGATGAAAAATCTCAGACACACACTGACAGTCCAGACTCACCCCCCTCTCCCTCTCCAGCATCTCTGTGCCCGATGGCTCTGATTTCAACTTGTCCTGCAGAGGAAGGAAGCCTCCCCAGTGATCTGCAAACTCTCTTAAAGTTTCTGCCGACTAAGGAGGTTTTTGAATCCTTAGCCACTCACTTGGAGAATTCCCTTAGGGAAAAACAGAATACCTTCAGCACCATCACTGCAGTGGATACAAGGGTGACTGCACTAGAATCAACTACATCGCATGCAGATTCAAGAAAAACAGCCTTGGAGCATTCACAAGTGAAGGTACACTTTTTTTCTATCATAAATGGCACTTAGAATAGTTGATCATGTACCCTACACCATAATTTTTGGTTTTACCCACATATTACCTCCTATTGGAGAATGGTTAATGATTTGCTGGCGGAGATGTTTGAAAAAAACAATACGTTCGGATATACTAACCCATTTACCGGAGCTCCCTATTTGTGAATTAGCGAAACTCCATAAACATTTAATGGCTCATATTTTAACGGCAGTCAAATGTCTTATTTCCAGATGTTGGAAGTCTGATTCCACCCCTACACGGTCTGATTTTTTTAATATTATTAGAAATATTCAACTCATGGAAAGGCTTACAGCTAGGCTGGATGATCGGCTAGATAAGTTTGACACTATCTGGGCTCAATGGAAACAGTATGTATTTACCCACCCTGGTCTATTTGATCAGGGACCGCCCCTGAATACACCCAACCCTGTGTAAAAGTAGTAATTAAGAAGTCACTACCTCATTGGAATATACTCCTGACCCATCTCTTTTTTCTCACTTTCTTTTTTTCTATTTTATTCATTTATTTTCTCTCTCTCTGTTTCTATTTGTATAGTTTGAACTATCGGTTTATACAACAAGCCTTTTACCTCAGCTTAAAATATCCTTTATAGATATAAGTTGGAAGAGGCTATACATAGTGTTAAATGAACTTCGTCTGTTTCTTAAGGGAGTAGGTTGCGCACCTGTTTCCTGATTTCTATGAAAAGTTTTTGTTATTTTTGAATACTTTGTTAAAATACTCCTAGTGGTATATTTGGTTTGTAAACAATAATGGATATAGTTCATATGATAATACAATGTACTTAATGGTATATGCTTTACATTGTCTGTTTTGTTACTTTTTTCCTGGCTTTTTTTTTTCTGGAGACGACCACTACGACTGTGGGCCATTCAACATTAGCCAAGTCGTCAATCGATAAGCAGGAATGAAGCCTAGACATTCGAATTGCAGGAAGCCTATATCACAACCATCCCTAATCACCTTGCGTGCTGATATGCAGCAGATCTGTGACTTTACCATCATTTGTGCGTATCCTGATTGGTATCTCCTCAATGTTTAGACATTGCTTGTTTTTATTTTCCTTGTTATTTGCATATGAGACATTATATGGATATGAAGTAGTATTTTGGGCTAATACAACAGTAATAATAGCAGTGGTGTAGATGACCAACACCTAGACTGTCTTGTGAGGGTTTAGGTGACAAGGACCATTTGGTTGCATCCTAATACCACTGCTTTTTCTCTTTATCCATGTTTTGGTTAGTTTTTCACCATTGCCGCTTCCAGTTTACAATTACCTGTGATGATGGGTGACTTATGACGGCCATTGATCAGAACATTGTTATCCAGTACTCCCCTCTTTTTAAATACTGTGATGGCCTATAGGCCCCAGTTATCCATTGCAAAAGGATCCCCTCACGAGGATGTGTACTGATAGGGTTTCCACGAATATAGTCCGTCAATCACAATATCAGGGGTTGCTTATTGGCTTTAGTGTCCTGTCTTGTTATTAGTTCAAACATTCTTGGTTGTTTAATGTTTTGTTATAACAATAGTTTTGAATTTGGAACAGATATGTTCCTGATAAGTGTTCAAGCTTTGCCACTTTATTTGCACTTACTAAAAGCCATAGGTTGGAGCATAACTCCGCTGGCCTTGTGTATCACACTCCGGTTGATTTTACTGAACAATCTCACTAAATCTCATTGTCAAGTGGCTTTCCAGGAAATGCACTTTAGACATGATAAGGTTTCTAATGAACGAAACCGCCAATATCAATTTGGATATCATAGTTCATCGCCGGACCCCAAGTCTAGAGGAGTCAGTATCTTCATTAGCAAATCCCTACCCTGGTTTCTGTCCCTGGTGCGGTCGGATCCTCAGGGAAGATATCTCTTGGTGCAGGGTAAAGTGGATAATCAAGCGTTTACCTTTGGTAATGTTTACTTGCCGAATTCAAATCAGTTATCTTGTTTAGAACATGTGCTGGATCTGGTGACTGAACTTGAGACTGGTACAGTGGTGATCTGGGGTGATCTTAACATAACACTCATCCCATCCCTGGATGTCTTCAGGGGGCGCTCACACTTGGCTTTTTCATATGATAAGAAACTAAAGGTCCTTCTACATGAGCGCCAACTGGTAGACATTTGGTGCATTCAACATCCAGGGGTAATGGATTATACTTTTTACTCTCCAGTCCATAAGACATACATTAGGCTGGATTTTTTCCTTGTCCCACGTGATGTTATTCCCCAGGTACTTGATTTGACCATTGTCAATTTTTCTTTTTCAGATCAGGCTCCGATCACTCTGGTTCTTTCTGCAGTTATTCAGGTTCCCAGATCCACTACCTGGAGGCTCAATGAGATGTTATTGGAGTCCCCAGGGATCCCTGAGAAAATTGAACAGGAGCTTACCTCCTTTTTCTCACAAATTGTAGGTACAACCCAAAATCCTCTTCATGTGTGGAAGGCACATAAATGTTTCGTTCGGGGCCCCCTTATTCAATAGGGGAGCGGACTCAAGAAATCCAAAACTGAACGGATTAGTAACCTTCTCCGTGAGTCGAACATGCTCTCAGTGCGTGAACAAATTAACAGTATCTATAAAGATAAAGCCAAATTTCAGCTGCTTAAATGTATGCGTTTGTACTACGAACATGCAAATAAGTGCTAAAAAGGCCTTGGCCCGTGTCATAAATTCCAAAAAAGCCTCTATGTATATCTCAAGTATTAAAGACTCTTCGGGTACTGCTGCTCATGGCACCGAACAATTGCCCAAATTTTTAATGAATTCTACATCAATGTATACAATTTGTGAAGTGGTTCTCATGGGCAGACCCCCCTAGATAAAATTGCAGCTATTTGGGAATACCTCAGAGCCTCTGCCTTTCCTACTTTATCTATGGAGACCATAGAAATGTATGAAAAGCCGATCACCATTACTGAGCTGCAGACAGCTATAAAGCGTGCAGCATCTGGTAAAGCACCAAGTCCAGATGGGCTTACCTTAGTATATTACTAAGAGGTTTTTCTCTATATAAATGCTATTTCACAAGGACATGCATTGCCCACTGATACGTTGATGATACGCACATATCTGTACTTCTGAAACCCGATAAAGACTCCCAATTTTATAATGAAAAAGAGTTATAATGAAAAGGTGAGTTTTTTAGGAATAGAGAACAGACAGGCTTTTTTAGGGCACGGAGTGTTTTTCATAAAACAATAAACTTTATTTCAATCGAAAATATTTAAAACTAGACAGAGATGATCTATGCTAGTGCTAACATAGGAAATATCAAATTTGTGAAAAAATCCATTGGTGTGCCCTTTAAAAGCCTGTCTTTCCTCTATCCCTAAAAACTCACCTTTCCGTTGTTATTTATTTACCCTTTGGAGCCCTTTTAAAGACGTTCGTTCTAATAGGAACATAAAAGGAGTCCAAGTCGGTCATTCTGAACACAAGGTGGCAGCGTATGCAGACGACTTGTTATTTTATATCTCTTCACCAGTCACCGCCCTTCCTAATCTGCTAGCAGAACTTCGTACATATGCAACTTTATCAAATTAATCTCCAGAAGTCAGAGGCTCTGAATGTTACTGTACTGAGACAAACTCAATTGGCGTGAACATCGTCTTTACCTTTTAGCTGGGTGTCCACTTTCATTAAGTACCTAGGTACATAGATACCTGCTGATTTGTCACACATTGTGGAACTTACCTTTTTGCCGCTCCTCAACTGTATTAGGAAGGACCTCCAGAAATGGAGTCAAATTGCCTTTACATGGTTTGGGAGGTGTAATATAGTGAAGATGAACGTGATGCCTAGAATGTTATATATGTTACCGGCACTCCCAGTACATGTTCTTTTGCATATTATGAGTAAATTCAGGTCAGAGTTCACGAGGTTTAAATGGTCTTTGGGCTCTCCTTGGATAGAACTAAAAATTTTGAGACTTCCAAAGCCATTTCCAGGCCCAATAATATATAAACAGGAGTCCTGTGTTCCTGGATAGAGAAACGCTATCCAGGAACACATACTACAGAGCGGCAACAGGTATCAGGGGAGCGGAGCAGCTCCTCTTCCCTGATAGCTGTTGCAGCCCTGTACTATGTGTTCCTGGATAGAGTTTCTCTATCCAGGAACACAGTGTGAGTCTCACGGCTGGCTGCTCATGAATAAATGCAGCGTGGGAAAAAGCCTCTGATTTTTCCCACGGCGGCGTTCATTCATAAACGCAAGCTGCATGACTCACTCTGAGAGGAGGAGTATTGTGGCTGAATTTATGAATGGAGCTGTGAGAATCCTCCTCTCAGTGAGAGATCCCGGGCACTATAGGTCAGAATGAGGGCTTATTCTGACCTGTAGTGCCTGGGGATCGCTCACTGACAGGAGAATCCCCATGTCTGTATTTATGAATGCAGCCGCGATAATCCTGCTATAGTGATTTCCAATGGTTTCGTTAAATTTCACTGACCCATTGGATCTTCAAAGAAATTTTCTTCCCCATTATTTAGGTATTGGGAACAAGTATCTCCCACTGGCACACAGATAAAGCATAAAGGTTGGATTACTATATGTCTACTGGCAGCCAGAAAGGTTATTCTGGCTGAATGGATCAATTCAGTAGCGCCTTCTTTACAAGGGGTTATTACAGCCTTGAAAACTGTCTTTGAAAAAGAAAATTTGAAGCAGAGAAAGCGGATGATAAAAAAAATCACAGGCTTTTTCAGGTGTGGTATAAGGTAATAGAGAAGGTAGTCAGTGCCCATGAAGGAACGCTTATCTAGGATAGATTTTATTATTCCACTTGGGGCGTTATACATGGTTTGTCTTAGTATAACAAAATCTAATTTTAATTGAAGTTATCTATATAACTGTCATGGTTAAAGGATATTACATCTAAAGATATTACTTTATTCAACTTTTGGGCAATGGGTTTTGGTTTCCCCTCATAATGATTTTGTTTTTCTTTTTTTTATATACCATACCTTCAGTGCTTCCTCACTGTTGGAGAGGTGACTGCTAATTAGTGACAGAACAAACTGAACTGTAATTTCAATATTGTATTTTTTTCTTTAATGCTATATTGGTATGTTTTTAAAAATTATAAAAAATTATTTCGAAAACAAATGTAATTTTAATATGTTGTAATGAAGTTATGATTATGATTTTAATTATTTACCTTAAAAGTCCCTTTTATTGGTTATTGGTTGTTGGGTGATAACTTGGGATGGCTTTAGACTTCTGGAGAGAATATGAGGAAGCATGTTTTTTCAGCTAATATAGGTAAGTCTCAAGTTTCAAAATAGGAGCACATGGGAAGCAAAAGGCAAATGGGGATTCTGTGGTCCCTTTCTACTGCAAATAGGAAGGATAAACGTTTCGTATAAAGGTAAGTATGCAATTCATGGCAAAGCCTGGAAGGGTATTACTTTATTGCATTATGGAAATTTCACCATCAGCCAATATAGGACTTCTACAGGCCCTCTAACTGTTCATCCTGCACTCCCAGCACACCATCAATGTATGTACATCTTGGCAAAGCAGGAAAAGATCTTTCAAGCAACTCAGAAGTTTGCTTCCTCTCTTTGTTAATAATAGACATTCTATGAGCTTGTATCTGCTTTAGCCTCCTGTGCCTGTTATTTCCCGGAACCCATGTGTTGGTTTACTTACATTACAAGCTGAGATTTATGCAGAGAACTGAGAGAACACAATCTTAATCTCTGGAGACCTAGGAGGTTTCTCCAAATGAGCCACTGCAATTTATTTTTCACTTGGAGTCCCCTTCCACCATTATATAAACCATACTCTGTAATTCCATATTTTTTTTTCTTCCTTGTAATCCCTGTTCCATGAAAAATCAGGCACTATAGAGAACACCAATGTTTTTATGTGTTATATATGCTGGCTTGTTATCTGCAGCCCCTATTTATTTTAAGCATTGATATATTATAAGCAAAACTAAATGGCAGTAAAAGGTAAACAATATTATGGACACCTCCAATACCTCCAGGACAGCAGCAGTGCAGAGGTCCCATGTTGATTTCTCCTCCACATCTGTAGAGATAACCAGTGGAGGATAAAAATACTTGGGCACCAGAGAGGACAGATCAGTGTTAAACAAAGATTTCACATAAACTTAACACTGGGAACAATAAGCAGCACATTGCACTCACCCTGGGCAGCAAGCAGCACAAAAATCCTACTTTTTCCCAAAACAACATGATTTTCGAACCAAAGTTAGAAAAAACTTAGAGACATGGGAAAAGATTTTTTTTTTTTTACTGCCTGTGCCCCTCTGTTCTGGTGATGACTGTGATAATAGGAAATCTCAAATGTTACAATTGTAATTTGAACAGGAGTATATTACAAAAAATAAACTTTGATGACAACTGGGATTTAGTATTATTTTGAAAGAAAAAACCTTTTGTTTCTGCTGTGTCTCAAGAATAGGAATTGAAGGGTAATCAACCAAACATAGGAGAAAAAATGTCCCAAACCATAGTTTAAAGTACAGTGGTAAGTGACTATTAAGCCTTGTTTATCTGCATGTTTTACATACTGCCGTTTGCTTTCCATCATCTGCTTAATCAACAACTCTGAAGGACAAAATAAGGAACAATTAAGGGCATTAAAGTGCAGGATGACAGCTGAAAAGTATTATTTACCAAAGCATTGTAATGAAAGTAAAAAGAGCAGAATAAAATGTAGAGATGCAATCTAATTTTGTCTTGTTAAAAAAAATATAGCTTTATGGTAAGCCAACTTTTGATTTTCAAAACAGTTGATCTTTTTAAAATATGCATTTCAGTGTTTACAACTGTAGATGGATGGTGCTCATGTTGCAAACTTGCCAAGTGACCCCAAATATTATTTCTATGTACTTATGTGTAGGCAAAATTCACTTAAATAATTTTAAATGGCCTTATTTTTAATATCAGCTATTTATGGTGTACATAAAAATAACACGATAACTACTTACAATAACACCTAGAAGGAAGAGTTCATCTAAAGGGAAACATTATTGGTATCATTTATGGTGTGGTGATAGGGAAACATCAGCACTTTTGACGCTATATTTTGGTAATAAAAACATTAAGTTAAATAGAGCTTAGTTAGAAGCTTTCATTTTTATGTTGTTCATTACTGTAAGTCATCTCCTGACTTTGATCTCATCATTAATCAGCGTGCTTAATGTCCTCTTGCAATATATAAAAAAAAGGAAACACTGTAATTGTACTTGGTGACCCTGAAGTGTAATTCAGTTTGTATAATTTTATCATGACAAACCATCATTGTTTTATTGTTACTTCTTGCTGATGCAAACAAGGCAAAGTATATCTATAACATTTTTGCAAATCATACAAGTAATTACTCCTGGAGGGGATATAACGAAGCCCATTATATATTAAAACTTAGAAACACTGGTTTACATATAGCAAGCGAGATACACATCTATAATTAGTGGAATAAGTCAGCTAAAGATTATTGGGGTTATTTGTTTAGCACAGTAGGGAAATTGGATTTATTTTTACACAGTAGCACTCACATAACTTTAATTAACAATGTCACTCAAACATAGATGATGACTATAGATATGTCCAGTCCAAAGAATTTTACATTGACATGTATTTTTACAAACAGGTTTAAGCAATCAAGGATAACTTGGAAAATATGTAATTTTTTAAAATATTTTATAACCAGTGGAATCTTCTTTATTGATAATTAGCTCAAATCAAAGCTTTCTGTGTTCGTTGATAGCCATTATTAGTGGTAAGAAGGTATTTTGGCCCATTTCACATCCATAAAACAAACTGGGATCAATTTATAAAGCAATTTAGATTTTAGACATTTCCTGGTGGAGAATCTTTTCAAGCCAATTTAAATGAATCAGGCAATCACCCCTTTGAGTGTGTGTATGTTTTTGGGGTGGTTTGTCCCCTTTTTAACATGGGGGAACCCCTTGAAAAAACTTTCAGATCTTCAGAAACCCCCTTCTATAATTAATTTATCCACAATTCACAGTACATTACTGTGGTGATCAGTATAAAATGCCTCTTAAATTGTTGGTATTTGTTGGTGAGTAAGGCTGCCACCCTAACAAATAGCCAAAAAAACTCTTTGGTATCTGTTAAACTGACCTGAGATTCATAAACTGCTCACTGCTCAAAGAACTTCTTGCCGCCACTGGAAGAACCATAGGGTTCCACCAAACACTGGTTGAGAAACACTGATCTAAAATGTCTATGCAGAATTTCAATGGCAATGATGCCACATATATCTGCCTTAAATATATATATATATATGCCTCAAATATCTGGTCATTTTAAAATATTAAATAACTTTTATTTGACACACTATGATGCTGATTTACTTTTGTTTTGGCTTACTGCCATGTTTCATAGCCAATATTCTTTTAAACTTTAGCACACAAGCCAATGCCTTGGTAATATGTTATTCACTTCAGATGCAGGTGTAAACCAATAATCCACCAATTAGTTCCTAGACACTGACAACAAAGTGCCATTATATTCCTTTCACTATAATCTACCATTTTTTCCATTAAGAATAAATTTTTTAAGTTTGTATGCAGTGCTTTGTTTCCATTATACACAATACCATTAATACTAACATATTTGAATGTTGCCTCAACATTCCATAGAAGATTGTCATTGTGCTTAAAACACAAAGAAAGCAAAAAGCAGACAAATAGAAACTATCTGTCAGGGTTTTCCCAGCAGAAAGAGAAGAGAGACCAGCTTTGGCAGCATACACGGGATAGCCTTAAAGTCATGGATAAGGTAATTATATCTATTGTAAATTGAATGCATAGGGACAAAGCAAATACGTATGATAATTGAAATAAGCTCAAAAGCAGAGCAAAACATTCTTAACAGTAAGCAATACACAACTATATACAATAGTCAAGGACTACTTAGAACAGGGCAACGACTAGATAAATTCATCAGACATCAGGTAAGCAAAAACAGGAACAAGGCAACAACTAGACTTTAAGGACCAAGGTGACAGAGCACTAGGAAGGTTTCAGGTCCAGGGTACAGGTTCCAGTCCAATACCAAGGGTAATGTTAGGATATATGGACCTACTGATAACGAGGCTTAGGTGTAGCTAAACCAGAAGGTAAGTCTGAAGCAAAACAGCTGCTGGTTACCAGAAGAAATACAAGCAAGATGTGTTAAACCACAGTGCCACCAGAATGCAACATGGGGAGATTCAGATTTCCTAACCTAACACTATAATAGATTTTAATAACAACTATCAATGTTCTGTTTTATTAGCGCACTTAAGCTTGACTATCAAATGGAACATCAAAATTAAGATTATATTTGCAGGTAATTTAGGAACTAGAAGAAAATTGACATAATTATATGAAAAAGGGCCTAAGAAATTTGGGACTTTAAAAATGGAAATTAAAAGCAGCAGTCAGCTAACATAATCCATGAGGTAACACTTTGCAGGTCAACCCTGTGGTACCTAAAAGATTATTTAATTAAGCTGTTTCAGTCTGAGTTAAGAATACTTGTGGTTGGATTAGATTTTCAGATTAGTGAAAAGATCTGGCTTTGTAGTTTTGATACAGGCAAGAATATGACATTTTGCTTGTAGAGTACAGAAGGGGTTTACTTTGATGCAGTTGGCCTAGCTAAATATGTAATAAAATAAGTGCAAATTATACAAAGTTTGCTATAGGTGTATGTAACATTCTGCATATGAATGCTAAAAATAGGATGAATTGGATAAATTGGAACAGGGCCTCAATCACCAGTTATGATGACTGCACCATGTCCCTCCAATGGAGTTTGGCAATGAGACAAAGCAATAATTTCCTAATTATTTTAAATCCCTTAAAATGGGATGAGGGTAAAACACAACCTTCTAGCTGTCTTTATTGAACCTTCAGCAGAATCAAGTTCAAGTTTCAAGAATCAAGAATTTCAAGTTTCATTATCCTGGAAGAATAAACATATGTTGCCAACACACCAAGGTTCTTCACGCAGATTTCATGTGTCAAATCGCTTGGATGAACAAACTGTGGTACTGAAACATTCCATTATTATGTGACTATTGTATTGCCTATACATAAAGAAGTATAAAATAAAATATAAAATAAATGAAAATAAGTACACATACCATTTTCATTACTGACTTTTACCATTTACAACAGTTATTAAATAAAGGTATGGTGATGTAAAATAGTGGCACTTTTTTATTATGATTGTTGTGATACGGATCAGGATAAGATTCTGGGCTTAAAAACAATATTATCTTTGAATTCTTGCTTATTTATAAATTGGTTTAAGTGTTCTTCTATAATACAGTACAAGAGTAGGGAATTATTAGTCTTAAAAATATAAATAGAGCTTTTGGTATAGAATGAAATATTTTTACACATTTGTAGGTGTTTTTACAAATACTGATACTGTAATGCGATTATATTATTATCATTTGTCTAGCTTGTCAATTTGTCCAATTCCAGAAATGGACCTCAGGGAAAAGATTTATCCAATTCAAACTTTTGAGGTCAAACAATTGACGGATTGCATGTCATAGTTACATGTTTAATGGTTCTACTTTTTATTTTATTTTTTATATAAAAGCTTTACTTTAGAACTCTGGATCCCTCAACAATGTTGCCCTACTAAATTAGAGATTTACCTTTTTCCAGGTGATTTCAGTATTGCTGTGTGATATCAGAGGTCATGTTCACTCTTTGATTCCTCAAGTAGTAATTGTATCCTAAATGCTGTTCTAAATGCTGCTATAAGGTAAAAGGCTGGTCCTGCTGGATGCACCTAAAACAGAATAAATGATGCCAGTTTCTCTTTAACCTAGAAGAGGTGTACAAGAGTCTGTAAGAGGCAGCACTGGAAAGTGATAGACATATTGACCAAAGCTGCTGGGGATTCTTTTCTTTCCAAAGCTGGATTTAGCTTTATTTTTTTTTATTGTTTTGGGAGGTACATCTAGTGTTCTATGTTGCCTTTTGCGTCCGCAGTAGGGATCTGCATCTTCTATGCATGTCACTGGGATTGAAAATGAGCAAAAACCTGTGAATCTGTAATCCTGTATTTAACAGAATAGGGATAAAAGGAAACATTTGTTGTGATCCGATGGGACCAGAAAACAAAAAAAAAAAATAGGAACGAAAAAGTTGCTGTAGCTATTTCAGCTTGTATAATAATAACTAATGCAGAAACTGCTGAAAAGTATGAACGCCATTTCAAAGGTTAGCATCATCCTTTCTGGCATGTATATATTACCCTCCATGTATTCAGGAAAAGCTTTTTTTTTAATAAGAATGTCATCTTGATTTTTTTCAGCTATGCAGCTGTATGTATGTACATTATCTGAATAGCATTTCCCTATAAAGCTTATATGTTATCTGCAAAGCTTTAAAAGTCTAATAAATCTGATTACATTATTAACTGCTTAGGATCACACTGTATAAAGTGGATTTTCTGTTTTTCTGTATTTTGTACAGTCTATGTACAAAATAGCTATTATATTTTTGAATGCTAACAGAAAGTATAACTACAAAAATCTGCTGGAAGAGCAGACTAAAGTAATTTATAACAGACATGTCATGGCCTTTTTTTGTGGAGCTACTGGTGCATGGCGGAAGGTTGTATAAGAGAAAGAAAAAAAACTATACTGTCAAGATTCAGAGGTCTCCCATTTATAGCAGGAAACATCAGAAGCTAAAATAGCAAACCAAAGAACATGACAGAATCAGACTTGCACAGCAAAAGCTGTAATTGTATCTGTTCAGATTGAGAATTTCCATAACCTTCAGATAGATTTATTTTTTGCAATGACAATCTTAACATGAATATTCCATAGGACTAGTTTCCATGCTGTTTGTATAAATTCATATTTTATACAAACATCATTGCAAACATTGTGTACATTGGGAATGTGTATCGCAATAATCTGTATTCAATCCATTAAATAAATGTAATCACTTTTATATAGAAAGCACTTGTACAAAAAATAAAACATGGTTGTTTATGGTAAATTCTGCAGATGGTTTGCTTTAAAAAAATCAGCTGGAGGAATAATCCCCAGCATATTCCTAATGAAGCAATTCTGCTCCTTCTTCTTAGACTTCCTGGACTACTTCTACTTTCTACTACCTTCTTATGTTATGTATAACTCTTCAAAGAATTCTCCTTAGTTTGCAGGGGAAGTATTGGTGAACCTGTTGACCACATGGAAGGCACACAAATGTTTTTATGAACTAAAGATCTCCTTTAGGATCACTAATACATCCGAAGCTACTGAATAAAACAGTTGTCTGTATGCCTCTATCAGTCTCTTATATTATTTGTGGGCATTTGTTTATGCACGGCTAATCTAAATCCTGCCACAACATTTTGATTGTTTTGAGGTCTGGCCTTTGGTTGGGCAATTGCAACACCTTCATTCAGCAATTCTGTTGTTAATTTCTTGATGCGTTAAGGATGATTTCCCTGTTGCATAACCCAATTTCAGCTAAGCTTTAGCTGTTGCACAAATCAGCCTCACATTTGGCTATAGAATACTTTTCAACACAAAGGAGTTCATGGTCAACAAAATGGCTACAAGGTACCCAGGTTCTGTGGTGGCAAAACAAGCCCAAATACACAGATTAACAACAATTTTTATTTCACTTGCCAAGAATTTTTTAAAGTATTAAGTGTATCTGATGAATCCAGAAATGACATCTGTTTAATTGAATTGGCTCTAGTGTGATACAGGAATCAGAATAGACGATTTTACCAACAACGAATGTTAACACAGCATATTATTATCAATCTTAATTTACACCAATGTTTTGCATATATATTTTTCATATATTTTTTATATATAAAATGTAGCAATATTTTCATGAAACTTTCATCTGCCTTCTTTTCATACATTTTCTTTTTTTTTACAGAAATATGAGTTCTAGGGATGAGCAAGCGAAATTTTAAAATTCAATCTGGCAGCGAATCGGGCCGTTCTCGCTTACCGAACATGTAAGCTAGAACCGCCTGTGTAAATTCGACCGTTGAGATTGAATTTTTTGGGAGCTGCAAGAGCAATCAGGGGGAAGGAGCTGACAGCTCCACTCCCCTAATTACTCTTGCAGCCCTGTAGTATGTGTTCTTGGATAGAGATTCCCATCATGTGCTCATCATGAATGAATGCAGCCATGGGAATCATCCTGTAATGATTCCCAGGGCTGCATTCATTGATGAGCACAGCTGCAGGACTTACACTGACAGGAGGAGTACAGCGGCTGCAATGCAATATGCAATATGGTATGGCGAGAGCCCAAAAGTTACCATAATGATTGTTATTTTTGTGCTGTGAATGTAAAAGGTTTCAATTGTTAAAAGAAAAACAAGTGGGAGTACCCTGATTTGGAATCAGCAAGACCACCTGTGCCGCATGGTGCTGATGTTCCCATACCATGTTCAGTACACTCCCTGATATTCCTGTATCCGACATGGAGGATATACAGGGTTTGGAGTGTAATCCAGGAGTTAGCAGTGGAAGTGAATATGAAGGAAGTGTTTAATCAAACCAGCAGTTCCCCCAAGAAGAGCTCAATGATTTAATATGTGACCTAAGTCTGTCACAAAAGCATCTGAACCTTTAGCATCCAGGCTAAAAAAAAAGAACTGTCTGAGACCAGAAGTTAAAATAACAGTTTAAAGAAAAAATGAGGTGTCAATCCTACCATATTTCAGTGAAGGTGGAGACTTTGTGTACTGTTGTAACATCCCTGGACTACTAGCCCATATGGGAGTACCAGAATACTGAGCAGAAGACTGGCGGCTTTTCATAGACAGTTCTACTCGAAGTTTGAAATCTGTTTTACTGCATAGTGGCAACTGCTATGCATAAATTCCAACTGGCCACTCAACAAAATTTCAAGTAGAACATAAAAATATCAAAATGGTCTTACAAAAGCTTTGCTATCATGAACACCAATGGTTCATATGTGTTGATTTAAAAAATAGTACACTACCTACTTGGACAGCAAAGTGGATACACAAAGTACCCATGTTTCATCTGCTTGTGGGATAGTAGAGCAAAGCGGTATCACTGGAAAATAGTGACATGGCCTCAAAGGGAAAACATGAAAAAAGGTGCAGTGAACATCAATAATCAATTGATCAGTCAAATCAGTCAATGGTTGACAAAGAAAAAATAATTCTCCCTCCACTACACATAAAGTTGGGATTAATGAAGCAATTTGTTAGAGCTCTGAACAAAGGATGGTAATTGCTTCAAATACATTTTTAGATTCTTCCCTGGATTGAGTACCTGAAAAATTTAAAGCTGGAATCTTTGATGGGCCCCAGATTCAGAAACTGATAATTGATTCAAACTTAACAAGTTACATGACTGTTACTGAAGCTTTTGCCTGGCTATGTCATGGTTGTCAGGAACTTCTTGGGTAACCATAAAGCACAAAATTATAAAGACTAGTATAAAACTTGCTCATAAATGTTGGGTGCTACTATGAGCATAAAGGTACACTATTTCCATAGCCATTTGCAAAAATTTCCAGAAAACCTTGGCAATTTCAGTGAATAACAAGGGGAGAAGCTCCATCAATATATAAAGGTGATGGAAGAAAGGTATCAGGGCAGATATGATAGACACGTGATGTCTTTGTGATTAGTTCTGTAAATATACAGAATATAGAATATATTGACATTAAGTATTTAAAAAATTAAATGTTGTATACGTAGGCATATCTAGTTCAATTCTGCTTAATTTTCATGTTTCATTCGTTTTCAATAAGGTTAATATTTAGGTCATTATTTCAAAAACTAGAGCCAATCTAGCAAAACCAATACCATATTTGGAATCTGCGCATCAAACATAACCTAAAATGACTTTAATCTGTTCGGGAAAAAAAATGTTTGTTGACCGGTGTTATCATTCCTTCACTAATACTATGTACTTGCAGTACTATGCAGTGTTTGATTTTCAGTATAATTTTGTTTTTTGGGGGGGCGGCTTTTGGTACTTCTTTTTGATTATAAATATAACAACTCTATGATTCAAAGAAGACATTTTTTTATTTACACAGAAGTTAAAATTACAAAGCAAAGAAAGAGGCCGCTCGTTAATTAAATAGTACCCGGAATATTAAGAAATTTGAACACAGTTTCTTGAACATTTTTATTTCTTTATATAAGAATATCAGTATATAAGTTTTTGTAAATTAATATGTGTACAAGGTATTCCCTTTTAGACAGCTGTTATCTTGCGCCTGATTTAATAAAGCTCTCCGAAGCTGGAGAGAATACACTTTCATCAGTGAAGCTGGGTGATTTAGCAAACCTGGAATGGATCTGGTCCAGAATTGAAAACATTTGCGATCAAATAGCAAATGCTTTTGAAGAAATCCATCCCAGCTTTGCTGGATCACTCAGCTTCACTGATGGAAGTGTATCCTCCCCAGCCTTGGAGAGCTTTATTAAAACAGGCCCAATGTCTTCATTACCTCAAACAACTTGCCAGGTAACAGTCGTTTTACAAATCAGGTAATCCTTTCTCTAACTACTTTTTTATCCTAAAGTAAGGGACCAGTACAAATCAATTATGCATCTACACAGTAAGGTAAAAGTATTGCATGTACACTCATAGTGATGGCAGAATGTCCTATACTGTGCAATAAAATACCTTTTTTTTTTTTTTGGGTGTATTGATTATTTTGACATGAAGCAAGGTAAGGTCGGATAATATTTGCTTTGGATATCTTCAATCTTAAACAGGTTTACTTTTTGTAGCACAATGTTTTCTTCATCAAGCTCTAAACATACCCCAAGGCTCCCCAGAGGCTACAGCTGCTATGCTATGTCAACAATGTTATACCTCCAAGCCCTGTGTCAGCACAAAACAATCAATGTCAAATCAACCTTGTTAAAAAACAAGAAAGATTTTCACTCAACAGGTAATATCTAATATGTAATCAATAGCATGCAAAATATACACTTATGTGCTTCTTTTATATGATCTGTTCTGATAAATCTATCATACAAACAGAATAGCCATAAAAAGTACAATGAAATTGTAGTTTTTTGACCCCTCTCTGTCTTTTAGAAATATACAATTATACATAAGTATTTGGATATAATATATATATTTATAGGGGTAAATGAGGGGTTATAAGATTCATCAAATTTAGTGTAAAGTCCATAATGTATTTTAGTCAAATTACATTTTAGGTAACATACAGATAACGAAAGACAGTAACTAGGGGACAATAGGGGTGGCACCACCCATAACAAATTCCTGCACATGAGGACTCTGGTACCATGTAAGGTGCTGGGTCTCTAACGTATGCATTTTTGTTTTTATTTCAATTAACTTTTTTCTGCCTTGGAGTGTTCATATTTTAACACTTTCTTGGAATATGTAAGGGGTACCAATGTACCCCTGTACTTATTCCCCTGGGTGAGCACGCAGCTAACTGGGACACCCTTGTTGAAAGTTCCACTGAGGTAAGTTATACAAATAACCACAGGTTATCTAAATCACAGTCATACTGGAATATGACATTCTACAAAGTTTTTCAAGCCTATCCAAACTAACATAACCCTTCAATTATTGATGCTCTTAGTCCACTTTCTCTTCTTATTTCAGATCTTTTTACTATGAGACCAGTTTGTTGTTCATTTTTATGAATAAACATTCAGCTCTTTAAAGATTGTGACAAAGAGCAGTGCTGCTAAATATAACATTTATACTGGTAGACTTTAACATGTAAAATAATGATAATATTTCAAAATATGTAATCTAAGGAGCACATAAGATGACTGTTATATATTGCAATATTATTATTAATTGAAAGATCTTCCTTTTTTAAATGAGATAGACTGTCAGTAAAGAAAAGGATCAGTTATTAATGTATTATTGCTCTGTTCCACCTGTCTTTCTGTTGTATGATTTTAAGCCAAGAAGACAGATACATAGATCCTTTATTGTGTATCACACGTCTTGCTAGAGGTAATAGATGATGAATCTTGTATGCTAATATTTGAGCTATTTTTTTTAAAACACAGGATTAACAATTCCTTTGCAGATAGAAACAATTTTATAATGCAGATGTTTGAAGGCTTGTACAAAAGTGGTATATCACTAATATTTCAACATGGAGAAAAACATCATTACTAGTTTGCAACTAGGGAAACATTTCAATAGGAGTTTAATTCATGGCACATTTCTATAAAAATACATAATGTTCTGTGCAGCCCTGACAAAATAGTTATGATCTTAAAGCAATAAATATGTTGTAGGAGCTGGATAACCAAGCCCTCAGTAAAAGAGCATGGACTAAGAGTCAGTATTTTGGAGCTAATGTATTGAACAGCGAAAGCTTACTTATTTTATTGGGATAGATTCATTATTTATTAACTTATATTTATATGGCAGATGACATTTATAAAGTCCCTAGTCATATCAGTAACTTACCTTCAGAGGGCCCCACAATCTAATATTTCTACTGGAGTCATATGTAATCAACACAGTTTAACCTCCTGGGCGTTTCACTGATGTCTGGATTTCTTGCCAAAAGCGGTACACTGTTTTTCATGATTTTTTTTTTTAAATTATAGACCTGTAACTTACAGAAATATGTCCAAACAAGGGTCTAGTAGATATCCTGAATATAATAAAGTTTAAAACACACGATCATGTAAAAAAAAAATAAGTTTAATAATAAAATTCAATAAAAAACACAAAAATCAGCTTAACCACCTAGCCGTTAAGCCCGACCTTCGTACGGGCAAAAAAAACCGGCTAGGATGGTTAACCCCGAGATTTTTCCCATCCATACTTACCTGGTCCCCCTGTGCTCATCCAGCGTCGTTTTCGTATTCCAGCATTGTCCTCCGTCCAGCGTTGTCCGTCGATCTCCCTCTCCAGCGTCGGGTGCCAGCGGGACCGGTAAGATGCCGGCCGGCATCTTGTGTTCCGACGCCCGGCATCTTGTGTTCCGACGCCTGGCATCTTGTGTTCCGCCGCCCGGCCGGCGGAACACAAGATGCCGGTTGGTGGAACACAAGATGCCGGCCGGCGGAACACAAGATGCCAGCCGGCTTCTTACCTGGTCCCGCTGATTGTCCCACGACCTTCTCGTTCCATTGCCGGGTGCCTTCTGAAACGAGAAGCCGTCCGCGGAGAAAAAAAAAAACGGACGGCTCCTCCCTGCGTGCGTGATGACGTCAGCGTGTGTGCGGGAAATTCAAATAGAAACTCATTCATTCATTTTGTATTGGATTCAATACAAACTCCTGTATTCAATCCAATACAAAATAATATTGTAGGCTATAATTCTTAGGCATAACTCATTGAAATATGTCTAAAATTTAATAAATTTATTATTAAACTTTAAAAAAAAAATGTGTGTAATGTAATGTAACTGTACAGTAGCTTATATAATATATATATATATAATAAAATATATATATAAAGATTACTTTGTATTGGACTCAATACAGCTTTTTTGTATTGAATCCAATACAAAGTGATTTGAATTTCCCGCCTCCCGCCCGCACCGACGCATTTAGCAACGTCATCGGGAAACCCCGGAGATAGTCACTGCACGCGGTGGGAGAAGACAGAAGATCTCTCCGGAGGAGCTGCAGGGACAAGGTAATTGTTTTTTTTCAGTTGTAATCCGATTGTCATACAATGTTGTATGACAATCAGATTTCACTGTAACGCTTGTTTCTTTTTCAGCTACCCCAAACCTGTTTCGGGGTAAACGCTTTTAGCAAGCTTTCTTACCCCGAACCAGGCTCGGGGTAACCGCCCAGGTGGTTAAGGCCAATTGAGGAGAATGGTGTCCTGGTTGACATTTGAACCTGGGACCTAGCATTGCGAATGCCAGAGTGCTAGCCACTGAACTGTGCTGCCTCTTTCATGTATGTGGATCAGTTAACAAATTGGGTGTAAGCCCTTGGTTCATTATCGATGCTTACCAATCCCGCAGACTAAAGCTAGGTACACACTTCCAATAATTATCTTTAGAAAACAAACAATTACAACCGATTAACGATTATGCACGATTATCTTTGAACAATCGTATTGTCCACAATTTTGTACATGCTGTAACGATATGATCATTCAAATATAATCCACCAATAGTGTACACACGCTAGATACAATTGTTTGAACGATGCAGGGAGTGTCATGTAAAGGAGAGAGTGTATTGCAGAAACATGTACGATCACTGAATGACTGCACACACGATAGATAGTGAACGATCATCAACCATTCAGATCCGCCCTGACGGTCATTGATTTTCAACAACAATCCTCGTTCAACAGCGCCATTGGTTAGTTGTTGGTCACCTTTTTTGTAAACGATTTTTGACCGATCAGTCGTTCATCGTTCGTTTACAACGATAATTATTGGAAGTGTGTACGCAGTTTAACTCTTCACTTGTCATCCATAGCACACTCCTGCTCAGCCTTGAGAGGCTAGTTGCACCATTCCAGCACACAGTTGCCCCCAGGACACAGATTTGCAAAAGACCAGGAGCCCAATGCAGGACGGGGACACAAATGGAGGTCAGACAGTCCAAGATCAGCAACAAGGACATCTACAAATATGTCAGGTAGAGAATAGTGCAGAGGAGAACAAGTCCAGGGTTGGAGTCAGGGTCACAATCAAAGGAGTGTTAGGAGTTTTATGAGTATGTCTCCAAGGGAAGGACTGTCACAAGGGAGGGAGCCTAAAGATCAGTATAGCAAACGATATGATGTGAACCCAAGAAACAAGGTAAGTGAAAAATACATTTTACAATGTAGAACTTTGTGGAAGATGGGTATTAATTTTAGGTTTAATTTTGGAGGAGAAACTGTATTGTTCCCAACAGGAGTAAAATTTACTCATCCAATCATTATCAAATGGCCTAATTTCTTCTTTCCTCATCACTTTGTTCACCCTGGTGACCCAGAGTGACAGAGTAGGGGAGGTGAGTTGTTTCCAGAAAAGCAGGATAAACTGGCGAGCTGCAGCTAGGAGGTGACCCCATAAGCTTTCCTTCATGGAGATCGTAAGATCGCATGAAATGGAAAGCAACCCAAGGGCCAGGGAGGGGGTGATATTAACACCATACAAATTCCAGCATATTTCAAAAACTCCTCGCCAATAAGGCTGAATCATTAGGCATTCCTACCAAATGTGAAGGAAAGTGCCAACTGCATCCCCGCAGCACCAGCAAACCTCCAACACAGAAGGAAATACAAGCCGGGTCTCTATACTAGCCAGACAAAATTTTATCTTGTCCTTGGTTTATCCATATACAGAGGTTCCTGTTGTATTTAAAGATTTTAAATGACTGAATAAAAGGGCTTCTCTAAGGTGGGGAGAAACTGACACGTTTTGGCATCCTTACTTTGTGTGCCAAAGGACATTATCCTAGAACCCTATGAAAATCCTGGAAATTGTCTGTGAACAGTTAGAGGACAAAATTGTAATTAGCAACGCAGAGAAATACAGGTCCTCAGGCACAGTTAATTTGTGTCATATGGGGTCAATTATACTGCAGTGCCTGTTAAGAGACCCTAATTTGTCATCAAGGATAAGTATAGTTTGGGCACTCTCTTGTATAACATGATATAAACCAGAAATGACAGATCTCCGTCTACCGTCTGAACCAAGTAAAAAATGTACAAGAATGTCCTTCCAAAGTAAGAGACCACAGCATTTCCTTAAGGTGATAGGGGTCCCTAAGCTGACTGTTAGTTTGGCCAGTGGCAGCACTAGACACAGCCTAAATACACAGATGCATTGCATATAAAATTTTATCAGCTCTGATGAGTATCTGTTCCTTTTTACAGTAGGTTGCAAGTTGATGATACATCAAAAAGATCAGGATGTATTATTTATTAGAAAGCAACACAAAATTCCATATTTTATGCCTGGCGTTCACCTTTAGGACGCATTAATGTGTATTTAGAAATATCTGTGCAACTTTGCTAGTTCTTGAAAGCATGGCGCTTTTTATGGTTTGGCTGCACCATAACGCTGATAACTCATCACAAAGGATGTAAAAACATTAACTATGAAAAAAAACACAAAAATGACCATAAAAGGGAGATTATTAATTGTCATAAATTTTTTTTTACTTTAATCAAGATCAGCAGAATGGATGGTATAATTTTTTTTATCTACCACTTTTTAAAAAGTTTTCTTTTTATTCAATACCTAATACCATTTTAATAAAGTTTAAAATTTTTGTTGTAACCATTATGAGCATTTTCAAGATTTTGTATATAATATTCTAACCCATCTGATGTTGATTTTGAACATTTGGTTTCTACTTTCACTGTATGTATATATCTGCGTCAATTTATCTAAATGCATCTTATCTCATTAACAGAAATGTTTTATTCATATTACATTTAGGGAACAAATGCAAAACATAATTTTCATAATGTTTTGATTGCAAAATGTTTGATGAATGATTGCTTTATTACATGCTTACATCTTTGAGAATGTTCTACCAACTGAACCAACAAAATATATGCAATAGATGTAATCAATGCAAGAATGTGCACTTGAAGATCAAATACAAAATGCAACTGCATTAGAAGTTTCACATTGTTTGTTATCCTATTATATCTTTTGTATTTTGCAGATGGATAGAATGTTACTTTTCATGTATATGATTAAATACAATGTGTACCTCAAAACGGACTACTACATTTTTGTAATTTAGGCAGACTGTACCTGATGCAATGGGTTTGGGTTCAGAGATTTTTTCTTATAGATTTGGCTATGCTTGCATATACATTAGTTAATTTATAAAAGTTCAATAATTATAGAATTAGTTTTAGAATTAGAATTACATTAGAATTAGTTATTTTCACTAAGCAGAATGACAGAAAAGTGGAAAGTATATTTTAAATTTGTAGCGGAGTTATTAGAAGATCAGCCATGCAAGGTCATGGGGGTTTGAAACATCCCTCTCTCCTGGTAATGGCCTTGTTTGAACTGCAATAATAACTGATGCAACTGAAAAAGCATCCATAGCTTATTTTAATCCCACCTATACATTAAGGTTTATACTGATTGGATGAAAATTTAGCTATTCGGGCTAGGAAGTTCAAAACAAACCTGTCATAATTTATTTTAATGTTACATACCCCAGAATAAAGTCCCTGACTATTAAGTGAGAAGGGTTTCCCCATTTACTATAGTGTTGTTTTAGCATTGTGCATGTTCATAGAGGGGGTATCAGGAGGTATCAGAAATGCACAAGTGATAAGGAAGAACAACATGCTGAAATCCAAGCAATGGGTATATTCAAATGCATTTGTAGAATTTCCTTTACCACAAAGTAATAGTTCACCAGTGAATAGAATTACAGGACTATGGTTTTACTTAGAAAACTATAATATATCATTCATAGTAATAGATAATTGAGTTAATCAGCCGTTAATAAAATCACCACGATAGTATAATACTTGGGAATGAAACTAATTTGATCGAATGTCACATACTAGGGTTTCAGTTCTCAATTTTAATTTACTAGGCTTGCTATCTACTGCTAGAACTTAGATAACATTTTAAATGTTCAGTCATAAAACTTTATAGGTGCCCTACTTTTTTTGAATAATTATTACTCAACCAAGTGACACAAACAACACATAAAACTCACTCACTTTTTGTTTAGCAATTCAGATCCATGCCAATGAGCTGGACCTGAAAAGAACAAACACAAGACGATAGTATTTAGCTTTATACTTTGCATTGAGTGATTGGGAATCCTGATTTGACTAACACTGACACTGACTAACACAGCAGGCTATTCATTGAGTGTGTAGTGATTGTCATATTTTAGTAGTGATTGTCATATTTTATTTTCAATGTAAATAACTGGATGTAGGATCCTATATTTTACAATACAACTAAGATATATTTACACATGACAAACCGTCTTCAAATCAGTATGTAACTGATTAAATATACATTCTTTGAATCCATTGCAGTTTACCAATAAATAAAACACAGCTCTGTTTAATATGTCTTTTTCAAAATTGTACATCCAATGTACCTTCTAGTTTAAATGATCATACTGCACATCCAAGATACCATGCTTCCTCCAGGCATTAAAAAAACACATTGTGTAAGATCTGTAGTTGTCATTGATTCTCTTACATATTATACAATCTACAGTGCACACTAAAATATATATTGCCAACAATTTACTTGTGTTCCCTGTCCACACCAATGCCTAAGGCTAAGTTACAAATAGAATTGTAACAGTATCAAGTCCAACATAGAAACCTCCCTTGTGAGATCTATAAGAAAAGAATACTGCGTGATTGAACATTATAACCGAGTCGAAATAGACCCTGTGACATCTGTCAGCTGTGTGGAAATAGCAGATGTAAGAGACTAAACCAACTGAATGCACCTAAACACTGACTTTAATTTGAAACTAATCAATCAAAGTAATAATCATCGAAAAAAAGCATGATGTTCCCATCTGCAAAAGTCTGCAAGAACACATCAGTCAAGTAAATAAAACTGTGACAATGTTCATTCATGATTAGTCTTCTGGGAAAATATGATATGAGCAAAGAAATGTTGTGTTGCTTGATGAATAAATAGTAGCATTGTGCAGAAAACAGGAGCCAGACCCTTGCCATCTACACCAATTAATCAACTTCAACTTTTCAAAATTTATAGCGTAACCATCTGCAGCCTTCTCACATGAATTTACCAGCACTTTTAACACCTGTAGCCGTAATCAGCCCTATGTGAGACAATGGCAGCTATCATTTTCTCTGAAATACTGTTTTTTTATCAATGATGGAGAGGTACAGGAGACAAAAATTATACAATATTTAAAAAATACTAGTTAAAAAGTCAATACTAAAATAATAGTGAAAGGCAGAAAGGAAAAAAATAATTTTTAAGGTACAGCTGGGCAACTAAAAACACAATTGTTTTTTGGATTAGATTATAACCTAATAGGAGGATGTGCGTAAAACCTGTCGGGGACAACCCAAAACCCAGCATCAAGGAAGGACCAAGGTAGGATCCAATAGGAGATTTTGAAGAGCTAGCAAGTGGATATCTGGACAACAAGATATTTACTCCCTCCCAGGAAAATGGGTACTGGAGTACATTATTATATATCATATGTTTATAAACAGTGTTCACATACCATAAAAAAACACCCTTACAAAAGCCCTCCATACATATATTTATACCTATTTATACCTGGCTGTGGGAAAATCATAGATAATCACTAGTGACACTGTGGCTTTGCCTGGGATTCCTGTCACTATTATTGCCAATTTAATACCATTGATCATACTTTAAAGGCTAGGTAGTCCTTTTTTTTTTGGTTTATGGTCAAATATGCTACAATTTTTTTCAGGTCCAGTGAATCCTAAATTCGCAAAACAAGGTAGTCTCAAACCCATGCCTTACTGGGATCATTTGCAAATCATAGACATGCAAGAACAAACCAAAATTGATCCATGAACATTGAGTACAGCCTCCACGTTTATAAAAATGAATGTGACAGCTGCTGCCTGGCTGTCATATTTTGATTGTGGCCAGGGAATTGTGAAGATCATCCATGCTGTGTTATCCTCTGTTTAAGTATCATCTTTTGCATATTTTAGTAGCTTTCTCATGTCAGAAAAAAAAGTGGAAAAGTGGAGTCCAGGTAGGAACTAATTTCTTAACAAAAAGAAGGAATATATGTATGCTCACTTTCTTTGCATGCCCTCTCTATAACCCCTACTCTCATTACATCTGTCTTGTTCTTTGTTGTGTAAGCATTTACACAGCCTGGCTACTAAACACACTTTTTACATATATGTGATCATTACAATAGCTATCAAATAAGCTCAATTGTTATTCTGCAGGTAATACTGTAAATATTTTAGGACCATGCAATTATTTTCAGTGACATTCAGGGTCTTGAAGTATGGCAAATAACTTAGCAAAGCAAACAATATACTTTTGCAATCTCTAAAGCACCACTACTATAGTAACAAAAAATAAATAAATAAAAATAAAATTGGAAAAATTATATAGAAAATCTCTATGTCAAAACAAACATTTTCTCCTAAAACAGTTACATCTGGATAGCTCTATAGGTGTCTATTTAGATGCCTATCCTATAAAAATGGAGTTGTGCAAAGACAGAATGTCTTTCCCTTCAAAATAATAACCAGCCCTACAAAAAAAGAAAAAACATACATGCATAATGTGCATAAAATGAAACTACAGTATACCTTTAGTGACCACATACCATGAATAACAATTGTTACATTTGCTTATAAAAGCATATATATGACTTAAATTTTTCTCACAGTTTTCTGCATCAAATATCTTTTTTATCTGATTATTAGTGTTTTCACCTAATATACAACTTTTACCAAATATTCACAGATTTGCCAGACCGCAACACCATGTCACTCCTGCTGCCACCTCAAACCAGCTTAGTGACATGAATTATGCCCCACTTGGAACATTACCCAAATCATAGCCCACCTTGGCATGGAGCACTACCATGCTCCAGGCGAGCTTGCTGTCTATTGGTCAGCTGGACCACCGTCCACCTCTCGCCACACCCAACGAGATAGTGCCCAACACACAACCCGATGCAAGCCAAACCAACCACAGCTTAACGCCCCAACTTGAAATTTAAACAAAATCATTCCCTCCCAGTCCAAAGGCAAATTCTGCCACCCATGCCCAGTAACCACCAGCTGCCCCTACTAACTGACTCACCGTACCCCACCAACTCAAGAATCACCTGCCACCGAAATCCACAACTCATGAACAACATCCACACCCAGTACACCACCCGGAACTTGTTTTGGGACGTCACCCCACTCACAACACACTTCAGAATAGACTTGCCACTGCACGCCCCCCTCAAAGCAAACGTGAAGACTTTATGTTACCAACATCTCAACACTAATAGACATAACAGCCTGAGCAGGGCCAGAGGCAAGGGGGTATAAGCAAACTGTATATCTTCCCACTATGCTGAAACCAGCCACAGTACTGACCCCGAGGGGTAATGAAGCATACCACCCCATTGAACAGCCACGAGGGAGCAACAAAGAATACCATCTTAAAATACTGACATCAGGGAGTAACACTCTATACCATCCAACAATATTGACACAAGGGAGTAATGAAATATAGCATACCCCCAGCACTGACACTGGAGGGAAATCGAGAATGCCATCCCACAGTACTGACCCTGGGAGCAATATAGTATACCATCCCACAGCACCAACGCCCAGGAGAATTAGAGTAGAGCACCCCAGTACTTCCCTTGGAAGTAAAAGCGTATACCATCCCCAGCAATGCCATTGGGGAGATATAGTGCAAACCAATCCCCACCATACTGACACCTGGGAGTAATAGCGTATATCCTCCCACCATACTGACACCCGGGAGATTAGGGGGTTTTATTAAATACCATCCCACTGTACTGACACCTAGGAGAAATAGTGCAAACCATCCAAGAGTACTGACACCAGGCAGTTAAAGAGTATAGCATTACACGGTACTGACACCAGGAATCAATAACAAATACCCTCCCACTATACTGACACCTAGGAATAACACTGCATACCATCCCACAGTACTGACACCCAAGACTAATAGCAAATACCATACCACTGTACTGACACCAAGGAGTAATATCAAATACCATCTCACTGTACTGACACTAATGAGTAATAGTGTATACCATCCCACAGCACTGAAACCAGGCAGTAATATCAAATACCGTCTCACCGTACTGACCCCAGGGCCAAATAGTGTATAGCATCCCCCAACACTAACACCAGGAAGAACTAGTAAATACCATTCCCCAGCACTGACACCTCTGATAAATGGAGTATACCATCCCGCTACACTGACACCTAGGAGAAACAATGTATACCATCCCGCCGCACTGACACCAGGGAGTAATAGTATATACTGTCCTCAGTACTGACACCAGGGAGTAATAGTATATACCGCCCTCAGTACTGACACCAGGGAGACACACAACCCCTACAGATCTATTTGGCCTAACAGTAGCTGCATCACACGCCCCTAACCCCCCGCTCCCCCCAAGTTTTCTCCCTCTGGACTTCAAGAACCCCACTTCTAACCTTCCCTCACACCACCCCCCTTGTCTGTGACCCCCGTCCCACACCTTACAAAATAGAACCTACAAGCCCCGCTCCACACCCCACCACACCTGCCCACCCACTCAAAGGGACCCCCCACCTACCAGCTTGCCTTGCCTGACACCAACCAAACCCCTCAAATGGATGGAAATTCTCCCCCAATGCGATCCCCATACACCATCCCCCCACCCCTCCCCACAGGCCACCAAACACTTACCCTGCAGCCCCGTTCTTCTGGGGCTTGGCAGCTGGTCCCTGCACTGCTTCTGGTGCCCAGCTCAGCATAATGGAAGAGAGATCCCCTACCTAAAGGGGAGCTCCAATTACTGGGGACCTGGCCGCGTCACCTGTGACATCACTTCCAGTCCAGGGAATCCTGCACGCAATATCCCAGTAGACAATATGTAGGTGAGGTCTACACAACCCAGGCCTGCTTACAGTAGATCGGCCACAGCCCCCCCATTGCAACGCAGCCAGCCTGAGGGGGCCCACAATATGAAGGAACCCCTGCATCAAGAGAGGCCCCTCATGCTTTGGGCTACGGCCCCTTTTTAGGACAGAAATGTATAATTACAGTTTGGGTAATAAATAAGGTGTATACTATTTAAAATATTAAAAAAAATGTATGACACTGATAGGCATGACCAAGGGAGGGATAATCTAAAATATTGGGTTTAAGCACTTTTTGCCACCCAAGATTCACGCATTTTTCACATGTGATTAAATCTTATCTGAATCTTGATTTATAGTACTGTATGTGGTCACTAAAACTATAGTTTAATTTAAAAAAAGAGTAAAAAATGTGGTATATATATATATATATATATATATATATATATATATATATACAGGTAGTTCCCGAATTAAGGACATCTGGCATATGGACGACTCATTACGAACGGGGCTTTACTGCTCCTTGAAATGCAGGACAGAGACTTGAAGGGGGAGGGGTGGTTTGAATGACTTGCAGAAAAAGTCTTTTGCTAAACAAAGCATTTTGTTACTCTTTAATGACCAAGATAAACTCTACAGTTGTTTCTTTTTGCATATCAAAGCACAGCTTGCTCCAGTAGTTAATGAATGTCTGGGCTCCATAAAGTTTTTTTTTCGTGTTGTTTGTGATTAACTCACAGTGAGGATTTTATACAGTAATGGACACCTCACTGCCTAATAATATGTTGAGACAGGACTTCCGGTTCCAGCGCCTCATGGGAAGCAACGAAGAACGGAGGCTCCCGTGTACCCTGCTAATATTCAGCATTCAAATCGGCAATACACTAGGTTTCACCTATCATAACTCACCCTGTTGTTAGCGCAGCCTGACTACATGGATAACTTCCTGGGGAAATCTCTTCCTAATATATCAGGCAAGATAGTAAGAAGGGGAAGGAAGCCAAGATGGCCGCCAGAAAAGACACAGCAAATGTGAGTACTCAGCAGTCGCGTGTACTAAACGAAGCAGACCACAATCCTATCACAACTAGATGATCTGGACAAAAGGCCAGACGCAATAATCTCCGGATTATAGGGATTCCAGAAAGCTCAACTGCCTGAAGTTTGTGCGAACAGTATTCCAGATTTTTTGGAAATCCCACAAGCCTGCAAAGTGGAATGGCAACACAGGTTAGGCCTCATCCGTAACGGAGCTAGAGGAGCCAGACCTGTGATTGTGAAATATCTAGACTACACCAAGCGCACATTGGTCTTTCAAAAGTACAGAGCTAGAAGAAAATTGATTATGGATGGACATTCTTTACTAATATTCACCGATTATTCAAAAGAAGTGGTTTGCAAATGCAAAGCTTTGAGCACAGTGTGTACAAAATTGTTCCTCCATAAAATCCGCTTTACACAGGCCTATTCGGCTATTCTTCATGTGAGAGATACACAAGGTCAAAATCACTCTTTTACTTCAGTGAAAGATGCAACAGAATATCTTCAGAATCTGACACAAGTGCTACCAGATGAAGGACCAGACGATTACCATGAGGAAGCGACTCTGAAACAAGCGCACCATTGTTCTGAAGAATCGGCGCACAAGCACCAGAGGATACATACTGAAGTCAAGAACCGGAAACAGCAAAATTCCAACATGGACAAGTAAAAAAGAAATCACAACACAAGGGACAATTACATTAGCAGCATGATGCTTGAAATCCAGTCAACCTCAGCAGTCCCTCAGATATGTGAGCTATTTTGTTTATGACTTTATGATATGCTATGTAGATACTGATTATTCAGAACTCTCCTGATTAGTCATGAAGTTAGATTAGGCTATTCATTAGGATTCATGGTATATAATCAGTAGGTATTGGATGGCTGAAAACTTAGCAATCTTTAACGAGGGTTTTTGGCCTAATAATAATAATTTCGAGTGTTTATAAAGCTCCAAAGCTTGGCCCTAAGGCCTATTCTGGGGCTAGCGCTCACCAAGGTACAAGCCTCAAACACCTGTAGAAAGATGACGGTGAGAATTGACACTTCTGTGAAGAAAAAAGCAGTTCCTCAAATTTGTTTTTGTCTGTTTTTCTGTGACACATGGATAATATTGTTGTAGGTTAGCTGTTTTGTAAGTTTATTTGATTTTTTTTTTGTGCTATGCCCCATTTATTTTTTCAAAGCATAATGGAAGCAAACAGCCTTATTGAGCGTCTTATAACACTTTAGGTGTTGGCTTCTGAAAAAAGAAGTCACAATTGTGATTCCACTAACACTTCAAAGAGATATAACTACTGTAGTGATAGTCATAACACAATTAGCTTAACTAATGAAAGTAATCTCATGGAATGTTAATAGGCTAAAATAAAAGAATGGCAATTCTGGGGCATCTTAAGAAATTGCGAGCAGATGTTACACTATTACAAGAGACACATCTAGCAGACTCAGATTTTCATAGGATGAGAAAACTATGGGTAGGGGGAGTCTATGGTTCACCGGCTGTTGGGAGGAAAGCGGGAGTTCTGATTCTTTTAAATAAGCATCTTTCCTGTAAAACCCTGTCCAGCTCCTCAGATCAAAAAGGGAGAATAGCGAAATTTGCTGGTAAACAGCTCTCTGTTTTAATTTGTATGCACCCAACTCTCTAACGACACAATTTTTACAAGAGATCTCATTGTGGATCTCCCAAGACCACAACTCAAACAAATTGGTAGGGGGTGACTTTAATATGGTGATGAACCTTAATGAACATAGAACTGTAAAATTATCACCGGCAACAAGGCAGGGTGGGATGGGTGACCACAAGTCAAGTGCTACTCATCTATCGGAGTTTGCTGAATCCATGCACTTTCATGTGTGGCAGGATAAACAACCGCTTGAAAAAGAATTCACTTTCTATTCGAATGCACATGATACCCAGTGCAGGCTATATTATCTTTTCTGCTCATCATCACCATACCCACTGATAGATTGCCCAGAAATTGGGACGATGGTCTTATCAGACCACACGCCGATCATGTTGACAATACTAGATCGGGCTCCCAAAGGGGGCGCTTACATATGGAGATTCCTGTTTTATCTGTAAGAACCAGAACTTTGGATTAATATACAATCCATGTGGGGTGAATTTAAAACTAATAATTCAGAACACGCCGATGACCCAAGATTGTTCTGGGAAGCGAACAAAGCATATATCAGGGGCAAAATTAGGACCTATTTTTCTAAAAGGAATAAAATAGCAAACGAAAACTAATTTGCAGCTCTCAAAAAGTTACGGGAAGGTCAACAACTACTAAACAATAACTCCACTCCACTGTATTATCAGCAATGGCAGGAGGCTAAATGAGATTTTGATACTTGGAGAGAGAAATATGAGTGCTTCCAAAGAAAAATCATAGATGTTAAACTCCACCGTTATAAACCAAACCACATTGCAGTTCTGCAAACTCCTGCAGGCAATCTGATGTCCCGACCAGAAGAGATAAATTCTTCTTTCCCTGCTTTTTATAGAAACCTCTAAAGGGGAACCCCAATAGCTGAGAGTAAGGCAGATGCTTTCTGAGTAACCTAACCCCACCGGTGTTATCAAAATTACAAATTGATTTGCTTAATACACCGATAACACTATTGGAGGTGCAGTCTACAATAACAACCTTTGTGAATGGGAAAGCACCAGGTCCGGATGGATACTCTGAGGAGTTTTACAAGATGTTGAAGGATGAGTGGGCCCCTGTCCTATGCGACCTTTATAACCACATGTGGAACACAGGCAACTATTTCCCGACAGGGAAAGAGGCTTATATCAAGGTTCTTCTTAAACAAGGCAGAAATCCTACCCTTCCGGAATCATATAAGCCTATCTCACTAATAAACATTGATGCTAAAATTCTATCGAAGATTATGGCCTGGAGACTGGCTTCCATTCTACCTAGTTTTTTAGGTCCTGCACAGGTGGGATTTGTGAGGGGACAGGCAGCAGTATCTAATATAAGAAAAGTGTTGGCAGTCCTGGAAGTAGCAAAATTACAGGACAACGACATGGCAATTTTAGGAATCAATGTCGAAAAGGCATTTGATAATGTCAGCATATAGTGGTTATTTAAAATTATGCAGAAGGTTAGTTTTGGGGGAGAATACCTTGGAATATGTACTCCTTTCCTAAGGCACGTGTGCTTAAGCCAGGCTTTATCTCAACTGACCTTGATATACAAAAGGGTACGAGGCAGGGGTACCCTTTGTCACCACCACTGTTCAATCTGGCACTGGAACCTCTAGCCAATAGGATTGTTAAAGAATTGGAACTAAGCCACTATTTCTTTTTGGCAGATCCCAACTGGTAAAAATTGTGTCCTTAGTGAAACTTTTATATCCCATGCAGACGATACCTTTATTGCTAAAGCATAAAGATGTGCAACAACTACATAAGTCCTTCGGATCATTCTTATGGCAAGGGAAAATGGCAAGAATAACATTGGTTAAGTTAAGTTTGCCAAGGGAGGAGAGAGGGGTCAACTTCCCAGATGTGCGATACTACAATTTGGCATGTCCTACCCGACATGTCATGGACTAGATAGAGGGAACATTCAGGTATTCTAACTATGATTTAGAATTGAACATGGTCTCACCTTGGGATCTGTGGTTGGTACCCCCCTTGTATTACTTGCAGGTGGTGTCCCACTTTAGATCCCGGGTCCAATCGTGTACGTAGGGCAATTTGCTGCAGAAGGACAGATTTGACAGGCTGTTTGTTCTACGACCACCGTCCGTCCATATGTCATATTTATTTCTATTACCAAAATGTCTTTAAGAGATCGCTTTCTGACATGAATGTGAAGCACTGGCAAAAGGACTTCCAGAACATTGAGCACACGAAGTGCTGAGAAAAAGCAATGCCAATGAGACCTAGAGGATCCCACTCTTTTTGTCCCAAATGCAGGGAATTGGGTGTTACTTTATTTCTGGAAATGTCACTGGGACTCAGCACTTAAATTTATAAAGAATATCACTGATCTGTTACTCCCAAAAGACCCTATATTGTGTTTATTTGGTTCCTGGCAAAAATGATGCAAAGGCAATCATTCTGGTGCTTGTTGGAATACCATATGTTTACTAACGGTAAGGAGGGTGATATTGAAGGAATGGATCCATATAGTGGCACCCTCTATGCAAGAGGTATTCATGATGTTAAACTTGTTCTTTGACAGGGAATTATTTGAAGTAGAAAGAGCAGATGATCGACACATCACTCTCTTCTTTTGGGTATGGCATAAATACATAGAAAGGGCCGTTGACCAGAGTGAATAGTCACTTTTCTATGATCGGTTTAAAGACTCTACCTGGTTAATCACTAATATGTTGAGACAAACATTGCATTTATTACATACCGTATTGTACCTGTTCCAACTTACATACAAATTCAACTTCAGAACAAACCTACAGTTCCTATCTTGTATGCAACCCGGAGACTACCTGTATTTATGAGTGTTTATTATTTTGCTAACAAATTTAGAAAGCTAAAAGGTCTGCGAGCACCTAAATATTTTTTTATTTCAATTTCAAATTCATTTTGATACTTATTAGCTACATTAGCTACAGCCTGTACTTTTTTCATGACACTTATATGGAATGCACATACGTCATACATGAGAATTCATTCTATCTTCTTAGATAAAAAGAAAAAAATGGTTATATCTTTTAAGGTAGTAAATTTTAATTGAATTTCTACATTTATTACGTTTCAAGGTATTAGTTCTCTAATTCTGCAGATCCTGTAGTTCTAAATGTAAAAATAAATGAATAAATGAAAGCACTGAATTTCCTTTTTTCAGAAAGGATGATTAATATTGTGTAAAATATGGCTTTTACATTTTTCCACCTCAAAGACCTTAACCTGTAGCCATAAATCTTAGTAAAGAAGTCCTTAGATGAACTTGAAATATCTGTGATTTTAAATCACATTTTCTCTGTATGCTTTCTGCTTCCTCTCTCCTTTTTTCATACATATATATATATATATATATATATAATATATGTATATACTTATCAGTCCTTTTATTAGGTAAACCTTGCTAGTACCAGGTTAGACAATTTTGCCTTCACAACTGCTGTGAATCTTAATTCCAAGATTCAATAAAATGATGGAAACATCTTTAGGGATTTTGGCTCATGTGTAGACATAATAGTATCACATAGTTGATGCTGATTTGTCGGCTGCACATCCATGCCTCAAATCTCCAATTCCACCACATCCCAAAGGTGCTCTGTTAGATTGAAAACTGGTGACTTTTGACTACATTCAACTCATTGTCATGTTCGAGAAACCAATTTGAGAATTGAAGCCTCAGGTGCCTGTTGTTAACTGACAACAGTGGCAGCCGGTGTGGTCTCCTGCTGTAGTAGCCCATCTGCTTCAAGGTTTTATTCAGTATATATAAATATGTCCTTTTGATATTTATTGCTTCATTCAGGTTAGTTATTTAACCCCCCAGTAGTAGCCCCAAGTGTAGAAAACAATAGAAAACAATACTAAATCATTACTTATAGCAATAGTAAATCACAATAGTAAATCATTACTTGCCTGATCTGTCGGCGCCCTTCGTCGTCCTTCGCGTCTTATCTCTTCTTCTGGCCGGCGTTCTCAGCACTCGATGAGTCACCGGGAGTTCCCACTGACGTTGGTGTGAGTGGATGTTCCGTTCGAGCGTGGTGGGAAATTCAAATCTATTCGTATTGCATTCAATGCAGTACATTGTCTTTCATGAAAATGTATTTTACAGTATTACATAGTAGTATTGCCGAGTCTGCAATCATTGAAAAGAGTGTGCGATCCCCGGGGCACTACTATCAATCTGATTGCTCTTGCAGCCCTTAACCTCCCTAGCGGTTCATTTCTTTCTGGTTTTATATGCCTAAAAGCGGTACATTGTTTTTCATGAAAATTTATTTTACAGTATATAATAATAGTATGAGTATAATAAAGTTTGAAACACAAAATCATGTAAAAGCAATAAATTGAATAAATTAAAAAAATCTATATATTTTAAAAAAAAAATACACATCATACTCATACTATTATATATACTGTAAAATAAATGTTTTTGAAAACAGTGTACTGCTTTTACACATAAAAATCCAATGTATTGCATTCAATACAGTTATTTTGTATTGAATGCAATATAAATAAATTTTGAATTTCCCGCCCCGTCCTGCCGGCAACATACACACACACCGACATCACCGGGAACTCCCCGGTGACTCATTGGATGCAGAAGCAGTAAGAAAGAAGAAGATAGAAGACGGAGATCGCGCCGCTGGACGGCGCGGGACGCCGGTGGTTTAGGTAAGACTTTATTTACTATTACCTTCCCATAGGTTTACATACCCCGAGTGTGACTCGGGGTTACCACTTGTAGCAACTTTTTTGTACCAAATCATACTCGGGGTTACCTCTAGGGAGGTTAATAGTCCCTAAAAATACCCCCGCATTCTCCCACTATTGACTTCAATGGTGTTCGAATTTGGTATTCGATCACCTGAACAATTTCTCACTATTCGATCGAATAGCTGTCGAATCAAATAGTGAGATATTCGACCAAAACTACTGGTCAGTATGGACCCTTAAGTGTTGATTTTCATTTTGCCCCTGTTTTACATTCCTCGCCACGTGAGTAAGACAATCATATTAAAAAAATATATTGAACATCTGCAGACCATTCAGTCATAGTTGTCTAAATGATTTGGTTTTTAGCATACCCCAAATCTGGGCATTACTGAAAACAATAGATAATTATCTGGGGTTTTCTTCTGGTCTCCAGTGCCACTACAACAGTTAAATTCCATGATATGGCAGGGGTATAATAAGGAAAAACTCTGCTGACTTCAACCATTCAATGATGCATGCAAAAATCATTTTTTTTATACTTTCTTGCACATAATTGGATATTCCTTTGTTATAATATTCAAGTGCTGTCTGTGGGTGCTATAATATTCAAGTCTTGTCTGCTGCTTCCTGAAAAAAAAAATGCAACCTCTTTGGTAAACTACACCTCCAATTGGTAGTGGTGTCACTACTGATTTATGTTTGTCTGTCTGTTTAGGAGGAACTGTGACTGTTGTCAGGCGGGTCTTTTCATCAAACAGGAAATTATGTGCATAAGGAGCTTAAAAGTACTTTCTTATAGTGATGCATCTTGACTCTTTTCTGCAGGAGTTCTATCCTTTGGGCTTTGTAGCAAAGTTTGAAGAGGATGAAAACCCAGTAATAAGCGTTTTTGTATGCCAGGGTTGTTCTGTAAACAGAGCAACATAAAGGTACTCATGTGTCCTAAACTGCCTACTACTGAGAACCCAGAATAATGTGGATCAGAATTCACAACTGTTACTTCCTGCTTCTACCCACATTCACAGACAATGCATATTGTTCACAAGGGGTTAAATATTCCTTCTATAGCCTTTCCCCTTTCTCCTCCATTTCTGAACCAACTATCTCCTTCTTTGTTTTTGCCAAACGTCTTATTGTCCTAACCCCAGACATTGAAATTTTTGTTTAAAAATGTAGAGTTTTGCTTTTTTAAAAAAAGATTTACTCTTTAACCCAAAGGAGCCAACTATCCATATTCAGGGTTAATGTAGTTTTTGTAAATATCAGTGTATCAGTGCCTGGGGCTATACCTTTTTTTTCAGACAATGTATATAATGAGTTGAAATGAAAAGTCTGGGGATATATATATATCCAGGCTTATTTCACTTTTATTATACTTGGACTAATATATAATTTCTTCTTTTTCAGTATGCCTCATTCATTATAGTTTGTGCCCCTCTACGTTACAACCCTTCCCTCACATAACATTTTCTTTTTATTACATAGATGACAAACATCAGAAGAGTACAAAGTGTTAATTGCCAGCTAGGCTGCATATTTCTCTACTGATTTAAACTTTATTACATTTGTACAATATTAGTATGTTTAAAGGGAATAGAAGTAGATTTTATAGACAATAAAATAAATCATCTAAAAACAGTTGAGGATGAGAACTACTTAAAAAGAACAGAAGAGATAAATCAAGGACATTTATGATAAAAAAGTTCTAATTTTTAAATTCCAACCTTAAGATTTAATCACCATTATGCCTGAATATAATTCTAGAACAATTAAATTTTAATGAACAATCTGTTTTAGTGTTGTGAAGGACAAAATAATGATATACTGTAATGATTTTCCTGTTCTTAAAATAGAACAATATCACTATTGTCAGTATAACCAAACAGCAGGTTCCAATTCAAAAATTAATTTGTCAACGTGTGTTTCTAACCACTTCCCTAAAGTAGCGTTGTCATTGATACAAATATAGTTATAACTTAAATTTAATCAATTAAATACACTCTTTCTACATCCAAACCTTGGGTGAAAAGATAGGATATAGCAATACAGTTGCTTCTATGTAAAAGCAGTTTTACAGACTCAGTCTGGAAGGTTGACTTTCTCCATTTCTCCAAATTCTTCAGACTTAATGTAAATGAACATAACTCTCTGTCTAAATACATGACATTTCACTAAATCTAAAAAAAGGACGTTTAAGAGCCAAAGCTACTAATAATATATTTGTGGAAAGCTCTACAGCATAGATCCATAATTGAGCTTCTCTCACACGGATTGGATGAGGCATAGTATTTCACCTGCTATTGAGAACACATTTCAATTTCAGCCATGAATCTTCACCTCCTGTTTCTCTTGCTTCCTAAAGCTCTGAAAAGAAAAAGATGAAGAAGGCTCCTGAGGCCTATACCCCTGTTCTAGACAAGACCCACTAGCATAATTAGATTCCATCATGAAAGGCATACTGATCTCGCTGAAGCAATTGTTCCCTATATGACCTCACTAAATGATCGTTCTGCTTAGGGCCTGGGAGCAAATGTGCATCATATTGAGAATTAATGCCTCCCAATATCAGCTTGATAAGGAAATTAAAACCAAAATCACTGCTATGGAAGACAGATCCCACTACAATAATAAATATAAAAAAAAATTACAAAAAATAAAGTTCCATGGAACCCTTTAATCTGTTGATTCACTCTCCAAATCAGGCTGATTCACTCTCGATTTATATGCAAACGCCTTGGTCCCTCCTACCTTCAGTGCAATATCTATAACTGCAGGAGGGCGTAACTGCCCTGGTGACGTGACGGGAAGTCCCTCATTTGCATCTGCGTGATGCGTGCGCAGCCTTTATTGGCTGCCCATGTGCCACACTCCTTAGATGCCAGTCAGTCCACCTTTATTAGGTGAAACTGACAGAGCGATAACCCTTTGGCTGCTAGTTCATTAGACTTCTCTGTCACACTATCTGGATACTGCTACTACCTTGTGCCTTGGTAAGCAACGTTATAGCCTTAAAGGAACATTCATCCTGCCTTTAATGAGCATAGAACTAATTTTAAATACCACTTTTCTTACATAGGAAACTTCCAAATGAGAGCTTATGTCTACCCTGCTTAACCAAATAGAGGAGTCCCAATAATTAAAATTTTGAATAACTGCCAGCAATCCATACAGTATGCATACACTTAGGAAGACTATATGTTAATGTACTCATAAACCTCCTCATCTTCCCTCTTGATATCAGTATATGTTATGGTATGATATCAGTATAAACTGATGTTATCTTTGTTTATTATCTTCAAATACATTTTTTATTTTCATCATACAAGTAAGTAAACCTCTACTATAGTATAACTATAAGGACTATAAATCAAGATATTGAGAATTAAGATTTAACATTAGCAATTTCATATTATTAATGAATCCTTGTTAAAAAATATATAGAATGTACAGGTACACTGGTCTAGTTAGCACCATCTCTATCTACTCTCCATACAAACACCTAAATTCTACTTTAAATACTTACCATATTTTATTATCTCTACATATATGTATATTCACACAAAACAGATATTGTAGTAGCATATGTAGAATAAGATAGCAGGCTGGCATCTGCTTTCCCTGGCCTTGCGACCCCAACGTTCACATGCCGGGGACGTAGAGGTATCGCCAGGGGAAGATGATGCAAGCTTCGCTGAAGGACGCCGCTGGAAAGTGGGAACCAAGGAGGACTTTTAAACTCAGTGGCCACACTCGGGGTTACCGCTTTTGGTAAGGAAAATATGGACATGAAAAATTTAGCTTGGTATAACAACCTTTGCTTAGTAAAAAAAAGCTAATGGCCTGTTCTATAAAGTCCAGAAATGCATATCTTACTGATCACATTACTGTCCTTAAGGCCTCTAACCCTTTAGAACTAGGGTAAACTTTTACACAAATAGGGTAAAGCGCAAAACAATCTTAAATGTTCACCTTAATGAACAGTAGGTTAGATAACTTTACATGTCAGTGGACACTATAGTTACTGACTCCTAGATGCACCCTTCAATGATGTAACTGTAGTCTGGTTTTGCAATAGTAAAATGTTTTCTTGTTGTTTTTTACAATAGTAAATTGTTTCCCTATTCCTCTCCTTTTTTTTCTCTTCTCACCTTTCCTACCTCTTAGCATGTAACTTTTGAATGTGGAACATTAACCTTCTTTTTCATTGCATTGCTATTGTTTATAGTTTATTGTACTCTGTTCTTTGTATATTACCTTTTTCTAAATAAATAAAAAATGAAAAAGAAAAATACATGCCCTCAATGCCAGCAATAAGTTTTTTTTTGGTTTTTGGTTTTTCCTTTCTGTGTGCTCTCACGATTAGATTGAACAGGTTGCTAAAAGGTTACCCTCATCGAATGTAATGTGCCCAAAATAAAAAACAAAAACATAATAGAAACAAAATGTAACTATTGCTCAGGTCTGTAAAGGACACACAAATGCAAAAGTATTTTCTACAACTGAACAATGAATCAAAGGTAAAATTCAAGGCATATGGGAGGCAATGGGGTAGGGGACGAGTGTATGGTTAAAATCTTCTACTTTCAATTAACAAAAATTGAGCCAACCCCTGGGATTTGCATGTGAAGGAAAGGGGCTCCCTGCAGCCCCAAATTCCCACGCATTGATCTGTGTGTCTGTGTGTCTTTATTCCCTCTCCCAATCTTTCCCAGTTTAGGTGTCTCCTGGCTTTGATCCTTTGTGTGGAGATAGTAGAGATGGTATATGGTCTTTAGACATGTTTACACGCACACATAGTCACATTAAAGGTTTGGCCATTCACCTTCTGGGCTGCATGCTGGACAGAATGCAGACAGAAATCCTAGCAGGACCCCCCCCCCCCATACATGTCCCTTGGGGCTGGCAGATCACAAAGGCTCTGCTATCAGCGGGGTTCCTGGCAAACTGCAGGCCTGTTCCACCTTTGCAGCTTCCCAGCACTTTTCTGAGGGGGGTAGTAACAGGCTGTGTCCACCCCCTACCTCCCTTCCCATGCCTGGCAGTCGCAGGACCTTATTTAAGGTCTGAGAGAGGCCAAATAGTTGTTTTTCTCTCTAACTGGCAGATCAGAGCCTGTGCTGAGACTGGGCTTTGCATGCTTCAAGGATCTGCTATGCAGAGGCTGGGTGTCTGATGACTCTGAGGATACAGCTGGACAGATACTGTGAGTACTGCTGGGATCTGTAGTGTGTTCCATGTGTAGCCTGCTAAAGACTGATGGGATTTGTGATCCTTCCATGGCTGAGAGCTGCTGAGAACTTGTAGTGCTATCTCCAAGCTGGATGTTGCTGAAGAGCCAAGGGACTTGTGTCAGTGAACCCAACAGAGGTTCAGGATTGCCTGGCTGCTAGTATTGCTGGAACTGCTAATTATCTGGCGTCTGAGGAGGTGTCCCCAGAACCTTGTTGTGTGTATTTTTGGACCTGTGATCCGATTGTATACTTTCAGATTGCCCTACTCCAGTCTATCTCTTTCCTGTGTGTATATCTAAGACCATATAATAAACCTCTGGCCTGTTGGTCCCATGTGATCAGTCTCTTTGTGCTTTCTCTATGTGCTCCTAGTTTGTCACAATGCATATTAAATAAAAAAGGAATTGGGGAGAGGGTTTTTAACGGCTGATTATTTTCAAAATAAGTTAAGTGATAACTGCAACAACTTTGTGTAAAAATTAACATATATTTAAGACAATATAGATCATAGAGAGCCCTCTTTTGCATAGGAGACATGCAATATAGTGGGCGGTCATTCCTATATTCAATACATGCACTTCTATTGTAAGGAAGAAATCTGAGTACAGATGCTTGACCGAATCTTACTGTGTGAAAACCTTCATACTGAAGTCGTAAATTTTCTTTGTCCCAATGCGTTTTGCCTAACCAGTTTCCTCAGGGGAGCTTGAGACATATATTTTTTGGGATACTATTTAAGACTTTGGATCAGAAAGTTGATCTGATAAATGTAATAGCTAAAAGATAATATAAAGAATAGTATTGGATATGTTGGACAGAGGAAATGCTTTACCAAAGAACTAGGCTTGTAGACAAATAGTGTATATGGAATACATGTCATGAGAGGAAAATTCTCTGATAGATGAGCTTGCGTGTTTAGTTGAGAATACACTTGAAAGCTGCATATCCCTAAATCGTTATCCTCCAATAATAATGACCAGTATTTCCATAAATGATTCGATCCCAAATTGTAATTGTCAATCATATTTTTTTTCCTTTAATTGGTTCTCAATTTGGCCTTGTGATATACTCTAATCCAGCACTTTTTCCGAATATTTAACCAAACCTCTCCAAGGACGTAGAATGTATATGCATACATACACAAGCAGACATTCTAACACCTTCTGTATTTTTTGAAAAAGTATCCTACAAAAGCAAACAAGACAGGTTATTAGCAGACCAAGGAAGGTTACCTACAGAAAAATAGACCACTGTGATCTGTGTAAGTTTGAACATGTAAGTTTGTAATGAAAATGAAGCAAAATCAGATAAATCTGCTGATAATCTGTCACTGAGTGTCATAGAGAGTTGCCTTTGGAAGCTAGTTCCAATACCTATGGCATAGTGTCTAACTATATTTTATTTTAAGTATTTTAAATAAAAAAAAAAAGAATATACATATATATTGTAAGATAACAACAAAGTCTGCGTTGGCTCATAAAAACTCATTATTCAGTAAACAAATATAGCAAGCATGCAAAGTTTTCTGTTCAGGTTCAAAATATTTCGTTATGTGTTACATTTGCTGTTCTTTTCTGATACTTTAGAGAAGTTTCTAAAATTTCTCAGTTTATTCCACTTCTGCTTTGTTTCTTAAAGTTGATATTCTATTTTAGTATATTTTAAATAATTCATCTACAAGAAGAAAAAGGCATAATATAACAATCTCCAATTTAATAATGAGAAAATAATACAGGCATTGTTACCATCGCCCTTATACATTGAACAATGAAGGTCAACAATGACTATTATTTACTGAGCAGGCTGCAAAGTAGAAAAACATCTAAGCAAGCAATTAACTGTTAAAAAGTATAATTAACGATTTAAAAATGTTTGTTTTAATCAAAAAGCCTTTGAGACTGTAAGAATATGTGCCACAATAACTAAACTGTATCATAGACCTGTATAGTCTCATTGTGAATTAATTAACATATGTTCCACATCCTAATATGCAAAGCAAACATTTTGTAAATTTGGAACACCTTCTTTGATAGAACACTACACACATTAGAATAGAAACAGAACAGCTCTTTTTTTCAAATTTATTGTAATTAGAAACAATACCCTCTTTTTTCCAATTACTAAAGTTGTTGGGTTAGGGTATACATATGTGAAATTGTTAGAAAGACAACAAACAAATTGTTAAAATATTGCTTTTTATCAACTATATTTTTACTATGATTTACAGAAACATTATTTTTTTTTAAATTCCTTTTTTTCACTTGTGACATATTCCTACATGCCCCTCTAGTTTCTAATTTCTCTAATTTTGGTCACACTGCTAAGTTTAGTGGCTTAGCAATCAATTTAAAAGTTTACACTGGGTGAGGTAGAACTGTGTGCTGGGCTTGAGGGGTAAGCCAAAAGCATAGAAAGCTCTGTGACTGATTTGAAATTTTATTTTCCTTCACATTTCAATTGATATTGCTATGTCTCCATAAGGAGAGGAGGAGGAGTGAAGGAAAATACATTTCATTCACTTTTGAAAATGATAGACTTCAATTTTGAAGAGTGTACCATTCTGATAAAAATGAATAGCTGAAGGTCTTTATATGTTTTTAGGTGAAGGGTATAGAAGTAGCATGATTGTCCTAGTGGGGTATATAGTAAGATACATTTTCTAACTTTAAGAGGAAGAGGAGTCTGTGTAGCTTGAGAGAGAAAAGGAAAAACATTGTGCATACATTTTAGAGGTTAAAAAGTAAGCCTGACAGGGGGATTTTAAATTTAACCAGTAGGACTGGGAAAGGAAGTAGTTTATTATCCTCATCCAAAAAATATTTATACCTTACCTGTTTCAGATAGAGTACATTTTGGTTAAATGACCTTGAAAGTTGAGATGTAGTGGATTGGGAGAAGTGAGGAAAGGATTCCCAGGTAAAGTAGGAGTCAATATAGTGTCACAGAGGAGAAAGTTAGCTTTAATGGCAAGAGGTATTGAGGCTATAGGAGAGTGAAGTAACCAAAGAGTGGTCAGCTGAGTTTCAAAGGAAACGGAAACAGTGTGTACCATTCAACCAAATCTGGGCACACCGCATTATACTTGAAAAATTGTAAAGACTTAAGTCAGGAACACTCCAGTTGGAGTGTATGTGTCATTAAGGAACCCCACGCATAAATGTTTAATCAGTAAGGGCAGCATTTGTGTAGGGCACAGAAGATTGGGTAAGCATTTTGATAAGGGCTCACTGCCACCAACAGTCAAATGTGAGGGAGCACTTTAAGAACCAGTACTGCAGTGCAAATGACTAAAGTGAGTCACGAAGAATTGTTAAATCACGAAGCAGGTCTGAGCCTGCTCTCAGGCATAAATGCCCTAAAGCGCACTTAAACTTAAAATTTTACTTTACATAAAAGTGTAGACAAAATTTACCTTCTTTTAAAAAAAAAATAAGTAAACCCTCTCCCCTTCTGTCTTGATCGTCATGGAGGCTTCCCTGCACTGTGCAAGATCGGGTGACGTAAGCAGAAGGCAGAAGAAGGGCGAAGAGGATGGCGACGCCCAGGGCTTCACCCACACGGAATTAAGGAGTATCTCAGGACGACAAGGGACCCCATCCAGAAAACCTCAGGAGAGATCAATGGATCTGTGAAAGTAAAGGTGAGTTTTTTTTTCTAGTTTCTTCAGTTTAAAAAAGCTTGTACATTGGTCCTCAACAAAAGGTTAAGCCTCATACAATTATTTCTTTCTAAGTCCCTTTTGGTTAATATTTTAATAAAAGGATTTCTGAAATATCCATGTCTGGTGACAATCCTTACCAGAGTATTTACATCAGATCTGATTTGCATCATCCCTGACTATTTTATTATTTATATCTGTATTTATTATCTAAGAATTCACTCAAATGATAAGATGCTGGTTCTTTAAGAACCAATGCTGTGGTACAAGTGACTGAGCAGATGGCAAGTTGCCTAGTCTTGGTTTACCAGGTTGCACATTATGCATCTCAATGTAACATCTACAGTATAAAGCACAATGAGAGTGGTTTTCTAAAAGAGATTAGGCTACCTATTTTTTTATAAGTTAATCATCGCTTTGAAAGGGATTGAATGAGGTAAATCTCTGCCAACTTCAGGCATCAATCGCTATAATTATAAATTTCCTTGCACATGATTGGTGTTCTTTCCATATGGAATTTTCACTCTATTTGCTAAACTAAGTGAATTATCCTTGGAGTGATAATTCACTTTGCTAAGTGAACAGCGGAAATTAATTTAGTAAATCAAATCCATTATCTATTTCTAATATTTATATGGTTGGCATCTAAACAGCTATAATAGTATTAATTTGAGTGTATGCATTATTTAGAATTATTTCAATTTATTGCAACACTACCTAAACCATGCTTGAAAAGTCAAGCATAAAATAGTTGTGTTATAATTATGGTACAGTACATGTTAAAAAGTGTATTTCATCCACTGAAGTGGAAGCATAGACTAACATCTATGTCTGTGTCTTTGCGTTTTCCCACTACCTAGCTGTAAATTGGAAGCTTCTACCTAGTTCAAATCAAAATAAATGCTCAATTGAACAAAGTAGCTTTTCTACCTAAGATGGGCATTAGCTGGACAGACTCTTCAGCTCCAATTAGACTCCAATACTGCTGAAGCATATATTCATAATTCTGGTAGATAGCTAAACTGGGAATACAAGACAGAAGAGATTATTGAGCCTCAACTGCTTTTAAATTGAGCATAAACAGAATGGACTGTAATTAATTGTATTCACACTACCATGTGCATTATATTGTCTGTGCCAATTTTCTAAATATTAGAAAATTTGCATGAAAATATGCATTACTGAATTTATAAGGCAGAATTTGTAGCACATAAAATATATGTACAGGTAAATCATGTGATTTTAAACCACATGGGGTAAAAAATTTAATAAAATATGTAAAAATTGTAAGTATTACTATAGGATAAGCAAATATTTTCTAGTACAGTTGACATTCAAAAATCCGGCAACTTCTGGACCTGTGGTCAGATGTTTTAAAATTCCAGATTTTTTAAATGCATACACACCTCCACACACAGGCCAGCCTTCCTCTTGCACCAACCGCAGACATCTGGCACAGTTCCAGGGAGCAGGCAGCAGGGATGTCTCAACATGTATTTAGTGTAGCAAGCAAGGAAACAGCTGTTTCTGCAGAACAATGCCATCAAAACATCAGTGGCCAAATAGTGTACTGCAGTCCCTGTATTTAAAATGCACTCCGAAATTCATGCCGGAGAACTGAAAGAACCGGAATATCGATTGCCGGATTTTCGATTGTATTGAAAATAAAGACACAGGTAACACATATTATTCAATATTCAGATAAATACATCTTTTTGTATATTTCCTAAACTGTAATTAGTGTAATTTGTCTGATTTTCTTTAGAATACTTCAAGTATGTTTCCAACACGTTTTGCAAGCAATCTTCCTTCTTCTTCAGGGGATATATCATTTTTCTAGAGAAAAATATTTACATCTAAAGAAATATTATTTCAAATCATTAACCATCCAAATATCTTGATTGTCAATATACACAATTCAGAGTCAGAAGTGGAATGTACCTTAATTACAATTAATGGATTAGCTAGAAGCACAGGAGGGCAATGAGTAATCCATGTCTCAACTACAGCAGGCTGGCATACAAAGAGAGTAGCTGGAAGGGACAGGAATCTCTACTTTACATAAAAAAACCCACAGCAATTGAAAGTTTCTCGACTGGGCATAATAAATAATTATATAATTACAGACGACCAATCTACAATCTTATTTCAAGTTGTCAGGATTCCAATAAACTGAGTGAATTCTAAGATAATAATTACAGTTAAAAATAAATAAAATAGTCAGGAATATTGGCTGATCTGATCCAAATACCCTAGTCAGGATTGCCATTAGGCATGGATATTTCTGAACTTTGATTTGATTTATTTATGAAATAATACCCAAAAGAGATTGGGACTGGGCAGCACATAAGTTCATATACTAAATTAAGAAAGCCTTACAGTAAAGTTCTGTGAAAGCCAAAAACTGACGCCATTGCTATGGCATGGAGTAATACCATAGGGTGAGGCTAGGCTAGGCAAGGCTAAAGTAAGACTAGTTTGTGAAATATGTTGGGAACATACTGTTGTTTTTAAAGAAATCAAACAATATCCTCAAGAATATCAAGCAAATCACAGTAATTTTGAAGGGAAATATACAAAAAGATTTTCCTATTTTTCATTTGTATGTAAACAACCAAAACTCTACAAAACATACAATTATACCAAAAGAAGATGTGTGAAATCAATTCCTTAATAAAAGTTCATAAATATTTCTTCAATTCATAAGTAATACACTTGTATTCTTACAAATCACCCTTGTGTACTTGAACTTTTAATGTTATAAACATGACATGGTGTCCCATGGTTTGGCCACAAAAGTCATGGATGAGGTGTTTTAAAGTTTAGGCTCCTGAAAACATAGCAGATAAAAAGCTTTTGGAAAAGCTTGTACTAAGGGTCCTGGAACCAGCAATACAGAATTAAGGAAGGTTCCCTGGGCACCTAGTCCCTGTCCAGGTCCTTAACTCGACTGACAGCGCAAGTACTCTTTTTGAGAAAACAGCTACAAGCTGATGGGAGCTCAGAGTGGAAAATAGTTTCAAGAAGATTTCTACCTCAATGTTCCTATGTGTGTTATGTATCAGTGATTACATATTATTATTCCATAATTTAGGAATATTTATTCTACAACTATGAGGAATATCTCAAATATTGCCCCACTGAATTTATTTGTAACACACATTAATAGATTGGTATGGAAGAATGGCATGTCTCAACTTTTTAATGTGCTTAAGATAGTATCTCCATAGATAATAAAAGGTGGCACTGGCCTATTTCTGATACAGAGTATAACACCCTAAACTATAAAAGAGAAATAAATCTGGATGTATGAGATGATTAGTATAATAGGGCTCATGTGTCTTATACCAAGTTCAACACTAAGACTTAAAGAGGACCTATCACTAACATTTTTACATAAAAGATTAGACAACCCTATAACATCCTTTTTTTTAAAAAAAAAAAAAAAAGTGAAGCCCCTACTTTTCTGTCTTTATCGCCACTGCATCCCAGGAGGCTCCAGGAAGCTCCATGCCCGATTCAAGGATTAAGTTGGAATACTGAACAGTGCAGGACCCAATCCAGGATTGAGGGATATAAAGAACTAAAAGTATTTGGGATTTTAGTTCCATTTTAAACCCACTTCTTATACAAATGTGTGATCTAGGCACCAAAGTGCAAACTCTAAACCCTATGAAGGGTCTTTAGTAAGAAACCCATTTTGGGTAAACCTTGGTTCATGCCACCAGATATATATAAATTACACAGTGCTGTACATTAAATAGGGGTTAAATGACAGACGAATACAGACAATGACACAGGAGGAGAGGACCCGGCCCTGAAGAGCTTACAATCTAGGAGGTTCAGGGAATTAGCACACAATAGGAGGGAAGATATGTAGTGGTGGGAAGTTGTGACGGTTTCAAAAGACAAAAGAAGATGGGTAAGCAAGTTTGAAAAAATGGGTTTTGAGAGCACTTTTAGATGAGCAGAAAGTAGGAGCAAGCAGAATAGGATGAGGAAGACCATTCCAGAGAGTCGGGGCAGCTCTAGAGAAGTCTTGTATAGATTGCTAGCCCCAAGCAGCAGCCCATCAGGGCTAAAGTAAATGGCACTAGTCTCGAAGAACTAAAGATGTAGGTGGGCAGATGGAAGTTTTAAACTTGGCTTAGTTTCTTAAAACCCCGGAACTAAGTGTTCTAAGTTTATTAAAGAAAAATAGTTGTTTTAAAAAATATATATAAATTCAAGTGAACCTGTATTGAGGCTTTGAACATTCAGGAAGGAAAACAAGTAAGAGGAATAAAAAAGAAAGCAGGACAAAAAAAAAAAGAGAACATTTTTGGATATGCTATAATAAAATATGTTAAATGCCAAGATAGAAAGATTGTCTGTCTGACGGATCCATTATGTCAGGGAAAAGTAATGTTAGGGCTTAAAAACGTTTTATATAAGAAAAGGCTATTGCTATCATTATGGTTTTAAAAACTCCTAGGTAAAATAGTAGGGGGATTGAACATAAAGAGAATCAAAGTGTGCTGTAATGATAGCCCAGATAACTTCAAGTGTTTCAGCTAGGATGCACATAGTGGCAAGCTTAAGTAAATATTTGCTAAAAGAAAGGACAGCTGAGAAACATGTGATGTGTTATTTCATAAAATGTCCTTGTGACCAACTCAATAAGCTGCTACCTGTGTTGGATGTTTATGTTACACACTTTTTACATTTTAGTGATTATGAGTACCATTTTGTTGCTGTTCAATAATAAATTATCTAATAAGGCTTCATGATACTGGTTTTGTTTTTTTTAAATAACAAACTTTGGTGAGACATGCCAGGTCTGACAAGGAGACCTGCAAAGATGTGAAAGATGAAATATTTATTGCCATTTAATTAAGATTATAGCTTAGCTCTAAGAGTCACTGTGTATTCAACTGTATCAGAGTGTTGCCTTAGTTTTTTCATTAACTTTAATTTTTTTCTGGATATTTAGGTTTTTTCCAGTTTTACCAATCAATAATTGTGCTTTAAAATAGCTCTTACCAACCTCTGTAGCTACAATCAATTGAAGTCATTTAGGATGTCCTCTAAGCAGCTAAGCTGACCATGTTTTCTCACTATGCAAGGCTAAAGTTACATTATATAACTTTTTCTATCAATATTTCATGGATCACAGCACCTATTTTTGTTTATTAGCCACCCACTGATGTAATTCCAATACTCTCAGTGTACTGTACTTATACACTAGGCACAATACCAATATACACAAGGTACAATAACATGTATAAACTGAGCAAAAGTATTAATATTATCGTCATTTATCATCACCTGTTTACTCTTCTGATTCCTTAAAAAAAGTGAATAATAAACATATAAAAAAGCAAAATAAAACAATGATCCAGGAAAATTACTTTCCATAGTTTAAATGCTTCAGAGAAACTTGCCTGAAGACAGGAAATATTTTTTCTAAAGCATTAAGTTGATCGTTGAACTGTAGAATTTCCCATTTACCTCCAGCTATGTATACTCGTTAATCTTAGATTCATTAATTAAATCATTCATGCTACCTACTATAACACTATGCAAGACAGGCATTATTGCACTATCTCTGATAGATAAAAAGAATAATAGATATTTTATCTAAATTTATGTCTTTCAGAATGCCATCAGTTATTTTATATCAAGTCAATTAATAAATGGCTTGCCTAATTACATTTCCTAAGAGCTTTTTTTAAAAACATTGTTTTCCTGTTGGTCTACTAATGTAAAGGGTTTAGAACATGTAATCAGATATTAAAAAACAACACTTTTTATGATTTACTTTTTAAAGTAAAAAGAAATAACCAAAATACTTTATTTTTATATGTAAGCAAACGATTTACCATACAAAAGATTATTCCAAAGGAATGAACATAATACATTCATTTATTTTTCATTTTTGAGTCTTTGACAATTATTTTACATTTATTTAAGAATCAATGTAAGGGTATTGTGATCCTTTACTTCACCCCTATCGCAGCAGTAATCCCAAGTGTGGTTTGGGGTTAAATTTTATTATAAAGGCACCCTGAGCCACACTCGAGGTGGAATTGAGGGCTTACCTGGTGCCCACAAGCCCGTGGCGTCCTCCGGCAATGCTGGCCCGGCATCTGTGTCCCCTTGGCTATGCCTGGCTGGCATCGGCGTCCCCTGGCTTTGCATCCCCGGCGTGTGAACGTTGGGGATTTGAGGCCATGGAATACAGATTCTGGGGGGGGGGGGACATGTGACGTGTGTGCATGTGGGTGTGCAGTGTGCGCTGGGGAGTGGGACTGTTGGGAAATTTAAAAAAAGAAATATTTTGATTGTCATAACCCATAAAACCTCTTTTGAAAGGTGGGCCTTTTTTCATTTTATGGAGATACTGATGTATTAAATTTCTTATTTGTTTACTAAAAAATCTCTTTAAACAATGTTAAATAAATGAAAATGTATATAAACATTTACACCTGTAAAACAAGTGCAAAGGATGTGAGGTTGATGTAGATAGCTTTATAAAGAAACTCCCGATCACTAGAAGCCTGGAGTTTGCCTTCAGTTAGTGTTAATCTGAGTGGCTGTAAAGCCGTTTGATCACTGATGTTTGTGATGGACAAGGTTAACCTGGTCTGCACTCTGGAAATATTATCTATTTGTATATTTACTAACCTGAAAGGAACCTTTAACAGCCATTTCCAGAAAAATGCATTTACAATTAAACTGAAAGATACATTTCTGTCAGTGGTTGAAATTTCTCATTAACAATGATGACATTGCAGGGATGGTGCACTGCCAGGACACACATTGACTTTTCTCTCTGACTTGGCTGGCATTTGGAAGAGAATCATGTTCAGCAAAGGGATCATTACCTTTGAAAAATGAAGAAATGCTGATCAAATACAGACATTTTAAAGCATATTTTAAAATGTCTGTTTATGATAACAAGCTTTTTTCCAACACTTATTAATAACCATGAATATGTTTCTGTATACTGCATGAGGGTCACACTAACAGCTCGCATAGATGGCATCATTTGTGAATGTTGGGCTCTATCTAATCTATAAATATCTCTTGATGTATACAGAGGGAGGGCTTTAATAAAGTAGAGACTTGTTTACACTTTTACTGCTAATGTAAAACAAGTTAAAAATAAGTGAATTTTCAAACCTTTTTGATTCCCACATCCTAAAGTATTGAATCCTTCTCTCCTTCACATTCCTATTTACCTGAATGCCAAACTGTTTGCATGTTTTGGTGATAAGCTTTACTGCACTGTAGATCCTCACGGGATGGGTTAATTTCCTGATTCATAATTTAAATTTTACTAGTATGTGGCCAAAACCTGGATGTTGTCCATATCAGCAGATCAGTTACCAGTTCACCAAAATCAGGTTACTTTAAGCAGAACTAAGGTCCCACTTTGAATGCAATACTTCATATATACTTTAGCAAATCATGCAGGTGATTATTGCAGAAAAGGAAAGGCAATGTTCATTCTGCAATAAATTTTCTTACCTGGTTGATCACCACTCAGCTTTCCATTGGCAAACTCCAATCCCTGCTCTTTTGCACATGCTGGGAATGAATGAACTCTCACGCACCGGTTCAGGAGTAACATCATAACCAGACAGCCAATCAAGATGGCTAAAGATTGTCTACAAAAAGAGGGAACGGGGATAAGTAAGTATCCTGGCTTTAGTTCTGCTTTAAAAGGTATGATTGCTTTCTCTGTGTTAGAAATTGAAATAGAAATTGCACAAGAAAATTACTTTTTTCACTGGTTTTTAGCTTGAACAAATTTTTTTTACTAATAAATGCTAAATATTTCTGAATACTGACCAAAAAATAATATAAGTGCAACCATTGCATAGCCAGGACACCAAAACACTTAACAGTTAACCTGATACGTGAGAAAAAATAATCTGTACTGGATTAGAAACTATTAGTTGTGCAGCTAAGTGAAGTAATGACAACCATGAAGAAATGTATTGCAGAGAGTCTTCAGTTACAGCTCTTATTTCATGGAATGAGTACTTTGAAATTCATTAGGTATGCTACCCTGAACTATAGCACATAACATCAATCATCTCAAAGTGTGAAACTGAAATTATATTTCATTATATGAAGATTAAACATTACTTATATAATTTTACTGCAACAAATTTTGCACACATTTATTATACAGTATGCATTATTTTTATGTGAAATATTGGTAAATAATATGATATTCTGCTGTTTTATACTTTTTAATGCACTGTTCTTCTGGTACTTGAAGGTTACTCCAACTACTGTTAGATAATCTAACTACATATAATATGCAAGCAAAGTAAGTAACTGACTGACCGCATTGTTAGTCAGGTATTTTATGCCTACATATTATCAGTAGTTAGAGTTAGCATCACATACCAGCTGAACTATTACATATATATATATATATATATATATATATATAATTTTAATGCAATACTCCAGATATATACTACAAATTTGTATGTAGGTTAAAATAGTAAATACAATTACACTTGCAATTTTTTTTGCTTTTTTTATTTTATTTATTTACAAATGTTGATTATTTGCCACCTTGCAAAGTCTTTTCTTTTACTTTTTGTCCAGATGGAGGTGATCATCATAATGATGCCATCTAAAATGTGACACAAAAACTTTCCCATAGGAAGGTCTTTTTATTATGTAATTTATTCAAAGCAGGTCATTTCCAGGAATTTACCAATCATCATCAAATTCAGTTCTAATAACAAATATAAATTAAAAAGCAGGACATATAAGAGAGTAACTGTCCCTTTTGAAATATGTAGAACACATGGTTGGTGGTGGTTCTGTAAGGTTCTATAAATGAGGTTTGTGTGTCCAATAATCTTCTTTTTGGTGGTAGTATCCAAATAACAGGGAAATAACCAACATTCATTAATCCAGCTCAGAATACAAAAAATGAAGCGCACACTCACCAAGGCATGTAACCCTAAAACAATGGTCCATTGTGCATATATTAATCTCTAGAGATGTATCCAATATGTCCAGATCACAGCAAAAGAGGAAGTTGTCACTTCCCAGTGTTAGTCTGGTATAATTTTTCTTTTTTCTCAGATGTCCTCACTAGTAAAACAGGAGTAGAGACCTGATCGTAACATAGACAAGTTTTAATATCATGAAAAATTAGAACAGCAAACCAATAAAATGAGCAAAATATCTCCATGTGGCAACATGTACCATCTGTTGACAGGAAACTGTCTACATCAATATAATTATTATATAACCATATCCATGCATAAATATATTCCACAAATAAAAATTCATACACAAATAATAGCAAATCAGTCAATCAATTTATTAAGAAACAAATTAGGAAACACAAAATACACCTGCCCTGACCTGTTCCTGGACCATGACTACGATTGTCTGCTGCCCTGACCTGTGCCTGGACCTTGACTATGCTTTCCCACCACCTGCCCAACCTAACCTGTAGTACGCTTGCCTGCTGTTTGCCCTGACCTTAGTCTGCCTAGACCTTGCCTCACCTCGTCATCCTACTCACTACCTTATCTTGGCTGTCTCTGCATCGGAGCACTCTGTTATGCTCGCACCTAGTGAGGAGAGCCTTGGGGGGCCACAACCTGGTGTTCTCCCACACAGCAAAGTAGTCCAATTGTTTCACTGGCCCATTATCCCTTGTGGGTTGATCTGGTGAAGACTAGGACATACTAAAAATTAGCATCCCAGCTATTCCCGCATCAGCTGCTAGGAGGTGTAGCCCTAACATATATCAATTAGGGAATTATTCATCTTCGATATTCTCATTGCATCTCACTTTGCCTAAAAAGTAATGTTCATAGGTGGTGTGCCAAGCAGTAAACCACCATAGGAGTACATAAGTAAACTAATATCTCAAAAAAAAATTTAAACAATACAAAAATGTACTATTTAGTGATGATGTAGCAATTATTATCAGGCTCAATATTTAAAAAGGGGCAGAAGTTTTTAGTCTATAAATACCGCTAGCCTCCCTTCTAGAAATTTTGGTTTGGCCTTAGGCTCCCCTGCATATCCATTGGTGGATCACATGTAACCACCTAAAGAGCTTCCAATATTACTTGACCTGCCGGTGCTACTTCAAGTCTATTCAGGCATTAGCAACTACAGGCTACTGTCCTTGTATATTTTCTTTTCTGTTTAGCGTGCACTGTTAAACCACAATAGTGGAGGTGGAGTTGTGCAGAAGGATTGGCAGGTCAGAAGTGATGCTTGGAGCCTCTTGGCCCAGTCCTAATTTGCCAGGTTCACCATCCATAGAATCCCCCATAGCTGCATGGGTCATGGATATTGTTACACACCTAGTCACATAATGATGTGCTGCATGTACATTTTGTAGTGAAATTAATAAGAAATCTAAAAATTGTGTTTTTGGGAAACAATATTTTTTAAATATTTCCTAAATTTGCACTTATTATAGTGGAACTAAACCCTTACTATTAAAAACTGCAGTTAGACAGGTCTTTTATTACAGAATAGACAGGTGATTGCTTATTTGCAATTAAATACCCTTTTTTGTCTGATCACAATGTTTTTATATACACTCTATTATCCATGTTCCGTTGTGGGCCTCTTTCTTTCTTTTTTTCTACCTGGTTTCAATCTTCCACTATCTTGATTGGCTGTGCTGACTTAACTAACTCTGGGCACATCCCTGCATGTGAAGCTCAGTCTGTCCTTTCTGCAATGATTAACCTGTCTGATTTCCGCTCAGGTCCACTTTTATTATATGTGTTTTGCATCTATTAAAGTACGCAACGAGTGTAGCTCCAATATTGAAATTATCCTATTTAATTAAAGTTATTATCAACATATTCTTCATCTCAGCCCTCATATTGAAAGACTTTAAACACTGCAGTTATGTATTTGCAGTAAATAAACAAACGAAACAGTGATTTTTAAATCTGAGTAAGGCAAGTACTTTGTCTTGAAATCAACTTCCTGTAATTCCCTGTACAGCAGTGTTCAGACTGAAAAGGGGAGGCTCACTAAAATAAATCAGTCTTAAGCTGCGTACACACTTCCAATTTTTATCGTTGGAAATGAACGACGAACGATCGATTGGGCAAAAATCGTTTGTAAAAAAAGTAACCAACGACGCCGACAAACGAGGATAGTCGTTGGAAATGAACGACCGGACCGGCGGATCGGATTGGACGGCGATCGTTGACCATCTATCGTGTGTACGGTCGTTCATTGATCGTCCATGGTCTGAGCATGCGCGGTGAACGAACGTTCGCTCACTTCCTGTGGTGCACGTCACTTCCTGTATAGTTCAAACGATTGCATCTATCGTGTGTACAATATCTGCGAACGATCGTGTCGTTATCTGTATGTACAGGATCGGTGCCATACGATCGTTCGCAGATATCGTGCAGGATCGTTCGTCGTTCGTTTACCAACGATAATAATTGGAAGTGTGTACGTAGCTTTACTCTGCTGAAGAATGAGCAGAGAGATAATGTGTGATTTGTCCTAATGTTCTTTGTTGTGTTGTTACTGCATTGGAAGTTGAAGGTTTGGCTTTTCTGACAGGCAAAAGCTACCTTTATCTCAAGAGTGGCCGCACAGAACATCAAAGACTGTTAACACATGTATATTTTATATGTATATTGTGCCTCATATTCGCCTGCTTGTCTGGAGTTAAGCTTAAGGTAATATTTAATAAAGGGATTATACAATACTTCAACTTGTTTATTGTGTACTGTCAATGCAAAACAAAAAATTGTATTTATGTTTGGTTAATGTAAAATATTAATTTAATATTTTATTTTTTTCTATTTGATCACCATTTGTCACCCCCCTTCTATGAGCATTTCTCCCCAACCAGGGTTTCATCAGGGTTTGCTAGGGGTTCCTTGAAAAACTAGCAATTTGTGCTTCTCTGGTCAACTTAATAGATACCGATGATGTGTGAGGCATTCTTCCCTCTGATAACCACACTACTGCACTGCGAGTGTCAGTAGGTATGCTTAGGAGAAGCCAAATATATATATTTATATATACACACACACACACAGTCATTGAACTGGACCAGTTAATAATAGGTTATGTCACACTTAGGGATGAGCGAGCAAAAATAATAAGTTCGATCTCGTGGCGAATCAGGCCTTTCTCGCTTACCGAAAATGTAAGCGGGAATGGCCTTCTGATTCGCCAAGAGGATGAGCTCTCGCCAAACAGGAGGATTTCCAGGGCTGCACCATGCGCTAATGTTCCCCAGGATATTTAACAAGGTCTGAGCTTGCGATGGAGGAGTGGGTGGGTTCTGGCATCATGACGTCACGCTGGGGGAAGTTTCTTCCCCTTTGAGTGACACACGGCTACCTACACATGTGGGGTCTGGATTCCCTGGGTTTAGTGGTCTGTGAGGTCCGAAAGATTGGCTGAGCTAAGGCATATCTTGCATTTCTCTAATATAACCCCATGAAAATTATATGTATGTAAGTAGGACTTTTATGTTTGTTGGTAAGACATTATTCATATTAAATGTACCCAACCATCAAAAAAGAGTGTTTGAGAAAGTTAAATTTTCTTTTACTACTAATTAAGGAAACTGAACTGACACAATTGACATATAGCATTTGTAAAGGAGGTATTTTCTGTAACTGCTAATCAGGGACACAGGGGGATTGAATGCATTTGCTAACAAATGGCAAATTACTTTTAAAAAATCCATTGCAGGTTTTGCTGAAAAACTTATAACTGTGAATATAACTTATATAACTTCACTTATAAAAAGGGGGTGGATACTAGTAGCACCACAACTATGCACACCATTTCTAGTAATTAAAGGCAGAAAGAGGCGAATCTGATACATTACCATGGAGCCAGGATACCTCTGCTTCCTTTTTATTTTGACTACTTTCAATCACCTCTTTTTTTTCTGAAGAAAAGAAGACGTTTGCGTAAATCACAGGAAACAAGTGCTGATGAGATAAAAAAGCTTTGTAATGATGCAAATTTCTTTTCAATTAGAGTGAGCTGCAAGATAGAAGTACTCAGGAGTAATAAATTTATAATGGCACAATCAGTATTTGCAGTTTCAGTTTTGCATCTTCTTCTGCTAGTGGTCACCTATGCCTCTCCTGCACAGTCCTCCTGCATCTCCTTCTGAATCATGCAGTTGGCAGACACCTATTGGAGAATGTTTGGTCAGGAAATAGAAGTAGGCTCCCAGCCATCCTCTAGCATGCCAACAGAACTTTTTCCAAACCAAGTTACTGGTAGTACAGTCCCTGTTGTACATTGATGGACAACAGTTAATTTAAGGAATTTATGGAGTGTGCTCAACCCTATTGGAAGATACCAAGCCACCAAAATTTTTCAAACCAAACTGTCCCTGCTTTGTGCATGTGCTAAATCTGGTGTTGAACACATTTATAACGTGTTACCCTGGCTTGCAAAATGTTTTGGCCATGGTTAATTGATAAACAGAGATCCAGTAACTCTGACTCTTATTTCCAGAATCATTGTCCTGAGGCAAAAAAACATTGATTTTGCAAAGCAATGAGGAACCATGTTTGAACACATAAGTAATATATTACTGGCTTCTAAAGCTAAGGCATTTATAGAGCAATATGCCAATGTTTTCTTAATCTGATTCCAATCTTTGGATGAGTTCTTGATGAGTTATTGATGAGTTATCAATATATGACAACATTGATATACTTAATTGTTTTACGTATTTTACCAGAAACTGAGCAATATGTTTATATAATAGTAGATAAAATTGTTTTGATAAATGCTGATAATTTATCAAAAATTAAAATTGAATATAAAGGTATTCACAACACTCAATATTTTAACAAATAAAACAGAGACATTAGTTGCATTTTTGTCAATTAAAGCTCTTAAATTACCCCATAACCATGAAACTCATGAGGCAAAATCATATAATGAGTCTGAAAGCAAGAAAACTGCTTTTACAAGATTGGATAACTGAAGTGAATATTCACTAAAGATTCTGAACACCTTTATAAAACAGCCTTCTTCCTGTTTCTCCTTTATTTTCCTAATCTTCAGCACACTAAAATAGTGACAAGCAAACTTGGTTAAACACGGGTAAATCATTGGGTCTCATTTACTAAAGAATAGAAGTACTTTCAGACACAGACTGATGCAACCAAAGCATATTCTCATAGACTTTAAATGTATTATTGTACATGTATAGGTCACTCATATATGACCAAATAGGATATCATGTCCATAGCTAATCACTATTCCAGTATGCAAAGCAGCACCCTCTCCAGCATCTAAACATATCCAAGCTAAAAAAAAGCATACCTAGAATTTAAATAGAATGTGCTGTAAATTTGTGTGGCTCCTATGTTGCAGTCCACAACTACACTCAACCAGCAACAATACTGGAACAGGAATCACAGAAAAAGAAGCCCACAGACAAATGATCAAGTGAGACGTTTAAATGTAATTCCATGATATATCATTAGGAGGGTGGAAAAGTATTTATTGTGGGAGGAGGCAATTCCAATTAACAAAAAATCAGCGTTGGACTACTCAATCTTTGATTACTTGTTTTTTAGCACTTAGTAGAAGTAAAAAAATGTCAATTTGTCCCAGTTCCCAGGATGAATTTTGGCTTTAAAGATGAATCCAATAAATATGAAGGCCAAAAGTTCAATGTTTAATTCTGGTAATTAAATATTTGGTATTGGTAATCGTAATTCTAATTCAAGTAATGTCCAAAAAGTAAGGGCTACTAAGATAATGACATATAAAGAAGTAAGGCAAGATAAAAACTTGGAGCATGTTCGAGCCTTACTTTACCCTGCAGCATTTTTTCTGCTCCCATATACTTGCCATCTATTTAACACAGAATACATTGACAAGAAACAGAAACACATGATTAGTAAATAATTTGTCCACCAAGTAATTAAATGCACATGTGACCAAGACATCAATGATGTAATTACAAGAAGCGTAAAGTGCTTTTCAGAACCTTAAGATGTTAAATCAGTCCTGTTAAAAATAAAAAAGATGATCACTCAGACAAACAAAGTCTGAGTGATCAGGAACCTAGCCACAGCTAAATAAGTAATAAAGTAGCAATGCTAGACAGTGCAGTCCTCAGAGAAATCAAAAAAACCTCAAGAGTTCTCAGATTTACAGACCTCAGTTATCATGTTAAATGTTAACATTTAAACAATACAATTATAAAAAGACTAAACAAGTATGGCTTGTTTGAAAATGGTTGTCAAAATAAACCCTCTTCTCTTAAAAAACAAATAAAATAATAATGGCTTAGATTTGCTGAATTTTATTTGAAAAAATGACAGACAAGATGAGACCAAAATGGAGATGTATCGCCCTTTTTCAAACAAAGTCTGAGTGATCAGGTACCTAGCCACAGCTAAATAAGTATTAAAGTAGCAATGTAATACTTTCATAATTATAATAATGCTATGTATTTGAGCAATAGAGTATAGGGATGACTGCAACAGATGTGTTTTTATTCACTGGCCAAGGACTGGAATATTAGCCAAAAAGAAAATGGCACAGAACAATCTACTCATAGAATTGGCATACTGAAAGACTACACAGCTGCTGTATAAACAATGACTTACTCATAGTCAAGTCGTAGTGCAGATACTTAGGCCATGATCTATTTCACAAAGAAAAGAGAACACAGGTGCTAAGAAAAATTAGATGATTCATAGATGATCAGCTAAGCAGATAATTACATGAAGATATGAATCCAGCTTTGGCCTAAAAAATGTGTTTATTTTACAAACCTAGGCTTTAATGAACCTATTAAAACAAAAAGATTAATGATAGTATGAAGGAGCTCAACATTTAGTTTCTATTTTATTTTGTAAGAAATAATGTGGTATGTTAGGAAACAGAATGCATTACTTATTTCTTAGACTACAAGACAATTAGAAATACAATTTTTTTTCTTAAAGAACATGCCCTTGTCATTTTTAATATTAATGCAATCTAATATAATTCTCAGTTTTACATTTACAGTGTTGTAATCTTTCTTGGTATTTGTGGTAATTTAATTATAATACTTTATTTTATAGATTTTTGTGATAACTCTGTTACATTTCACCTACTTGCATTAACAATTTAGCATTTTTTAAAGGACATACTGATAAAAATGTAGCAAACATACTTTAATAACTGATTTTAGGCAAGTTTGCTTGTATTGCCAAAACGTAGAAGCATGTGAAAAGTTACCACTTAAAAAAGAATGAAGAGGGTAAGTAGCAGCTAATGCACTAATGCAAATGCACTTGATTAATTGTAACTACCTTTCCTTTGTAAAAACAGATGTTTTTGCAGCTGGCTTGTCTGGGACATTTAGGTGTGTGTTACCACAGTGCCAAGGTGGAAAGATTTCAGCAATAACCTTAGAAAAGTATTTGTGACTGCCCATCAGTCTGGGAGTCTGGGGAGGGTAACAATTTTTTATTCTATCATTCTACAGAAAGAGAGAATATTCAAAAGTGGAAGACATTCTATACAGTTGACAATCTGCCAACACTGAAGTGGACATACCAGCAAATTCACCCAAGGTTAGACAGTGCAGTGCTCACAGAAATCATAAAACCCTCAAGAGCTCTCAGATTTTACAGACCTCAGTTTTCATGTTAAATGCTAACATTTAAACAATACAATTAGAAAAAGACTAAACAAGTATGGCTTGTTTGAAAATGGTTGTCAAAATAAACCCTCTTCTCTTTAAAAATAAAATAATAATGGCTTAGATTTGCTGAATTTTATTTGAAAAAATGACAGACAAGATGAGACCAAAATGGAGATGTGTGACCGTAATGCGCAGCACCATGTTTGATGAAAACCAAACACAGCATATCAGCACAAACCCCTCATGCCAAAATCAAGAATGGTGATGATTTAGGCTTGTTTTGATGCCAATGGACCTGAGCACCTCCAGTCATTGATCTGACCATTAACTTTTCTGCATACCAAGATATCCTGTAAGCAATTATGAGGCCATCTGAGCAAAAGGTAAAACTTAGCCTAAATTGGGGCGTGCAATAGGACATTGATCTGCAAAAGAACACCTGGAAAAGAGAAAAATCCAGATGTTGCAATGGCACTGTCAAAGTCCAGACCTCAACCTAATTGAAACCTTAGAGGAGCTGTGCTCTGGCCGAGGCTCTGTCTGGAGTGCCCCCCCAGTGGGGTCAGGAAAAGGATCCGCTGGGGGGGTGGAGCGCCAGAGCCGTGGCCTATGTCTCCCGTATGGATTGTAGGCTCAGGACGGTGAGCCCACTCTCCCATTGCAGGCTCAGACCTGTGATAGGAATGTGGGTGGGTTCTGGTATCATGACATCACTCTGGGGGAAGTTTCTTTCCCTTAGAGTGACACACGGCTCCCCGTGCATGCACAGTCCGGAGTCTGTGCATTTAGTGGTCCGTAGGTCCGAAAGGATTGGCGACCACTGTTGCAAGGAACAGTGGGCAAAAATCCCTCCACAATGATATTAGAGATTGATGATTGATTAGAAAATGATTACGTGATGTTATTGCTGCAAAGGTGACCAGAGGCCGTGGTGGGGGTACTTAACAAATGTCTCCCCCATTTTTAGCTTTATTTTTGTTAGATAAATACCAACATGGAATCTGTTGTATGTTGTTTTACATTTGAGGTTATACTTATAAATAATTCCAGATCCTGCTAAGGACCAGATGATTTTCTATCACTGAATGTCATATGTATACTTTTTCCTATTTACATAAAACCCACATAAAAACCTATGCTGTTAGTATATTAACTCCCCTGTATAAATCACTTACGTCGGGTCACATATTCAGTGCAGTTTTAGACACCATATTCTATTAATTGTGGGGATTTGCACCAAATGTCAGACTGGCAATTAGGCAACTACAGGCATCAGCATCTCTTTAGGGCTCCTGGAAACAAACAAAATCAGTTTTCGTCGCTGGGAAACAAAGTTACCGCATGACAATAAAAACACAAATTTTAGCCCCCTGGCTCTCTCTGTGGGTCCCATAGACTTCAAACTTGGAAGACTTACTAGGCTCCCCCAGCACACAGGCTACACAGCCTCTTCCCCTGAGCCACTTGGCCTCAGGCTGCAACTTCCCCCTGACTAAAAGGCTGGTGCCTATTTAATAATGGCCAGGTGCACCAGAGCTATCTGCAGTTTATGGCTTGGATGTGAAATGGAGTGCCTGGTCTATCCATTCTTTCCAGGGCACTCCAGGCCTGGATCCCAAATAAAGACCTGCAATTATGCAATGATACAATTATGAATGGCCCTATCCAGGTCCTTTAATCCCTTTTCTAGGGAACATTGAGGTACATTATGCCAATTACTTTCCACAGAAAGGCCCAGAAAGGGCTATTTCAATGTCAGAAAAGTCTTATTTTCTTGCCCGCCCCTTTTCCCTCATTTTAGGGAAAGAGGAATCAAAACAAATAAAGCCTTTAGCCAGGATGTTCTTCGGATTCTTTATTTACTTCATTTTCCAACTTAATATTATAGTACACTGTGTCCGTACTATTGTAACTTAACATTATATCATGGATCAATCAATTTTGGATCAAGTCAAATACACACATGTTTATTTGAAGTTCTTTTTTCCCTTCTGAATACATTATAGTTTTTGCTTGGTTTGGTATTTTGGGTATATTGGATTAGCATAGATTATTTTGATAAGGTAACAAATTTAAAATGAATTCACTTTATAGGGAAAGACTTGAGTATAGCACATAGCATTACTTTAGCATTTCAGGAAAAGGAAGATTGTTTGATCCTTTTAGCACATGTTTAGCTACAGTGTACTGGCTGTGCAACCTTTTGATTTGTAATCACCATCTATATTTACAAGAGGTTAATAAAGTATGAAGATGGTAACACTATTATTTTTGCTTCAGGCATCGAGAGAAACATGGACCAGCTCTCTGTTTTGACAGTCACATCTATAGTATCCATTAAAAGGTGCCTCAAGATAGATTTCACATCAGGCCTGCTATTTTTGGAGGTTATAAAGCATAATGAACATGTCTACAAGACCTAGAAAACATAGTAAAATGCACTTTAGTAAAAATAACACTTTTACTTTAGCAGTTCAAAACTTTATGATTTGATTAAACAAAAAAGTGCCAAATTAATTACCAATTAAAAATTCTCCCATTACACTTCTCATTTACAGCAAAAAAAATAAATAAAAAAATAACCATCCAAAGAATCTACTTTTCCAAAAGCAAGCAAGCAGGTTATTTAAAAAGATTATATAAAATGAGAACTGGAGCGTTTGAAGTGAGATTAAACCATCTCATAGGGAGATGCACTGTAGCATGCCATTAATCAGTAATAGAAAGCACTACTGTCGAGACAGACTATAATACAATATAGAAACAGAGTACATCACCATGCAGCTCATTATGGACTGATATTGGGATTGCATCCTATCATTGTAAAGGTTCATTATATGTTCATAAATCTGTAGCACAGAGAGAAAACAGTTCAGGTTTATTATGTATGCTTATCAAAAACACAAATATAGCTGTCTTCTTGCCTTTTTTAATTTCACATTTCAGTAGGGGTCCTCTGCTTTATGTTGCATTCTTTTTCCTCTGCATCCAGCAAGATCTTTAATGCATCAAAACACAATGTATTGTACATTTCAACAAATGTTCTTGCAATAAAACAATATTAAACAAAAATAAAAAATAGTAAAGTGTATCATACTACAACCTATATTTATTTAATAAATCAACCATTACGACTATTAGTGCTACGTACACATGGGCAATAATTATCGTTAGATAATTATTGATTAATGAGCGATTAATGGTTATTCACGATTATTTTTTTTAACGACTGTATAGTGCACAATTTTGTACATGCTTTAACAATATGATTGTTCAAATATAATCCACCAATAATGTACACACACTAGATACGATTGTTTGAACCATGCAGGAAGTGACATGTACCGGAGAAAGTGTACCACAGAACAATTCACGATCACTGAACTACACACACAATTGATAGCAAACAATCATCGCTCAATCAGATCCACCAGGACGGTCATTCATTTCCAACATTCCTCGTTTATAGTCGGTGTTGGCCAATCGTTGTTCACTTTTTTTGTTAACGAATATTGGACAATCGTTCGTTAATCGTTCGTATCCAACAATAATTATTGCATGTGTGTATATAGCCTTACTTGTATAACATATGAAAGACTTTGTATTTTTTGGTTAAAGCAGGGTAACCAGTCGCAAGCACTGTTTAGATGAAGGACTAAAATCTGCAGAGTTTGATACTGTCACCAAACATAAATAAATAACTGGTGCTGTTTTTTAATAGTAACTAATAGCTTGAAGGTTTGCTCAATTACCTTCCTAATTTGGCATCTAGAAAATCTGTACCATAATATCTTCATGGTATAATGTACTTTTTCCCCTAAACCTTAGAAATGCCTTTGAGAAAGTGTAAATACATTTACTTTCAACATCAGCCAGCTCTCACACACACCTTAATGCTCCAGACAAGAAAACTGCCAAAACTTTCACATCATAGAGGTAGTCACACTTACTTATGATCAATTAGTTAACTGAAGTTGAATGGTAGCACCTGGCTACTAACCACTATCTTATACTAATGTATTTTAACTGTACTTTCACACACTGCTTCTGCATTATGAAATCGTCTTTGTAAAATAAATAATGACACTGTTTATTATGTCATGTGTTGTTCATCCTTGGTTGTATTTACCTAATTCCAGATGATTATTCATTATGTCCAAAGCATGTTAACCACCCCAGCGGTACCCCCGAATGTGACTTGGGGTAAATAAAAGATGCTGAAAGTGGTAACCCCTATTTACCAATATAACCAATGTAAAACAATGATAAATAGAGCCTTACCTGGTCCGTCAGCCTCCTTCTTCACGATCCCTGCCGACTGACGTCCTCTACTACATCCGATGAGCCACCGGGAGTTCCTGGTGGTGTCAGTACGTGCAGCTGTGGAGTCGGGGGCACGGCGGGAATTTCAAATCTATTTGTATAGCATTCAATACAAAATGACAGTATTGAATGCAATACAGTGGATTTATTTGTGTAAAAGCAGTACATTGTCTTTCATGAGTATTTTACAGTATAGTATACTAGTATGAGTATAATATTTATTTATTTATTTAATTTATTTAATTTATTATTTTTACATGATTTTGTGTTTCAAACTTTATTATACTCATACTATTATATTATACTGTAAAATAAATTTTCATGAAAAACAATGTACCGCTTTTAGACATATAAATCCGGACAGAAATGAACTACCCAGGAGGTTAATGCTTGACATATGGCATGTTAATTCTGGCACATACAGTGGACCAGTAAGGGGCCTTTAATGATAATAAACATCTAACTTTTGCTGCACTCGCTTATTGTAAAATAAAATAAAAATGCAATACCCTTCTTGCTCACCTTTGCATTAACTTGTGAATTATTTTATGTATTCTACCTACACAAATATTTAAGTCTATAACTCATCAGTTAGAAAGGTATAAAGCATCCATAAAACATGTTCCACCAAATATTTATCATAGAACACAATATAGTTGGGCAGTTAGTCTTAGTTTCTGAATCCTCAGTTGCTTTGATCAATGTAAATCACAATACATTGTCATTTAGATGGCATGAAAAAGGGTTATTTTCCCTTTTGTTTGCATATATTTGCATGTTATGAAATCTGAACATTTTCCTTGTGACAGTTCTGTTTATTTAAGGGGGCATAAATCTTTTATCATTTCTTTTCAATTTAATGACATGAAATGAAATGCTGCCCTATGAAAATGTAAAAAGTGACATGGAGATAATTTTCAAAATGCAGTACTTTTATTAAACATTGTTGCTGTGTTATATTCTTTTGATATAATTAATTATCAATTTAAATATACAAATATGTGTTGCCAACAGGAAAAATATAAAAGACACCTAAAACAAAATGTTTCTTCATTATGCTAAATAACTGTGCATAGGCCTTTTTTTAGTAATTACTAAATTTCCACGTGACTTCACAGCTTTTCCAACACATGTGTTTGCATGCGAAGGCTGTATTTATCCAAGCAGCCCCAAGCTTCAGAACACGTATCCACATTACACAACATGCAAAGAGAAACCTGCAGACTAGTGCACCTCAAATGCAAAATAAATAAATAAAAAATAATGTATATGTAGGCCCTTCGGCTTATATCCTACAGGATCACTTTTCTATATACTTGCACTCTGCCAGTATTCTTGTCGTTGAGTAATAAAGTTTTAGTGCTGATTTGTATATTTATTAGCAAGATACCATATTTACTTTTTGTCCCTATGACCACTTAATGCCCAGGGTTTGACAAAAGGCCATTTTATTTGAAAAGTGATGGAGTGCACCTGATATGTAATTATTTGTGAGTTGCTATATACGGTGTTTAGCTGCTGCATCCTAGCTGCTGCATATATCCTACTATTATATGAACCAGATTGGAAATCAGCCAAAATATTTTCTTCTATATTTTACAAATTCTCTTGATGCCTAAACTGCAGGTATAAACATTGCAAGCTGTGGGAAGTGCTGATTACTGAGTTAAACGGCAAATCGGAGTGCTGCAGATAGACCCCTGCTTTTACACAGCTTAGTCAGAGGGAACAGCATTTTCTGTTCATGTTGTAGTTGAAGTTCAAAAACATTAGTATTTATAAAGGAGTGTTTTGCTTTGGAGATACACTTAGAAAACTAAATTGTACTTTAAGTTAACAACATAAGACTGATTGACAAGGCTGTTTGTTTTTTATTTGACCTTACTTCTTGTCTGGTTAAGACTAAAAAGAAAGACTATCAGGGGAGAACCTGGGTAATCAAGCAAACCTTATGTGCATTTCTTAAACATTATTTGCTATCAGTTGGCAAATGTTTTTAATCCTGGACCAAATACATTTCAGATTTGCTAGATCATCTAAGTTCTCCAATGACAGTCTCTCTTCACCAGTCTGTGAGATTTTTAATAAATCATGTCCAATGTATATACGTAACGACTCCATTTAAATAGGTATCTAACTGCTTAGCCTACTATTTAAGTAGTAACAATGACCAATAATAATGTATTTATAACACTGTAGGCACAATTCACTTTTTTGGAAAATGTATTTTACCTCCACTCCTTATTTTATCTCATGATGTTCTCCAAATGTGTTTAAATTAGAGTAGATTTTAACACAGATGGTGACCTGAATAACAATTATATTTTTTAAATAATAAAATAAAAGATATATATTTATATATATATATATATATATATATAAATATATATATATATATTTATATAGTGAGGGAAAGAAGTATTTATACTGGCTTAAGAAGAAGCACATGAAGGTCCTAGAGTGGCCTAGCCAGTCCCCAGACTGGTTGATAGGGAATCAAATACTTATTTCACTCATTAACAATGCACATAAAGCTCTGACTTTTGAGCACTGGGGTTTTGAGGGTTCTTTTGTTGTTATTCTGTATCTCACACCTACAATAAACCTACTATTACAACTGGTCGTTTCATTGTCAGAGGGCAAACATACAAAATCAGCAGGGGATAAAATACTTCTTTCCCTCACTGTATATATATATACTATTAAAATAATATTAAACACTTTGCACTGTTGTATTAAGATTTGGTGGGGATCGGAAAAAAAACTCCTAACCTTTTAAACTTATTTTTGTATGTCAGAACCAACAAATAATAAAAAAAAAAAAAAAAAAAAAAAAAAACCTTTTGCCCATTGTTAAACACTTAACACAGTTTTCTATCATTTATGAATATTGGGATTTTCTCAGAATATGTGGTATAGTAAACCTTCATAGGTTGAAGGGGGGTTGTAAAAGCAAAATTTGCTTTTTAAAATAAAAACATGCAAAAAAGCATGAAACGTAAAAAGAAAAAAATATAGTGTTCATTTTTTCCAGTGGTAATCGGGAGTTTTTGGTTTGCAACCCAAAAAAATCTTCCAATAAATATATTTACCAACAGACACTGAATTGACAAACATTTTGTTTTATAGTTGGACAAAATCAACTCTATTGATAGCAAAATTACTATTTTACATGTTTTGGTAAAAAATAGGATGCCATTCAAAAATATAAAGAATATAATATAAAAACAAAAACAAAGAATATAATATAGCTAAATGAGCCACATATTTACTGAAAAATATGTGTCTCATTATAGTAGTGTCCTAAAAATGGAGATTTGGAGTTTTGATTACTTTGAAAAACTATATTAACTCAAAGTAAAACTAATACAGTTTTAGCACAGGAAAAAGAAAAAAGTTACCATAAAATAGATGTTTAAATAGTTTTCACGTCAAGGGAAAAAACATATATTGATATTTATATTTCATATTTCATATATTTAAGTACGAATCATGCATCCAACTGAGATGTCTTTTAACAGCACTGATTGCTGAGCTAGAGTGGGCAAAGGATTTCTCAGACTGGCTTTGGCTTTTCATGTTAGATGCTTTATTATCATAAATGAAAACAGCTGGTATAAAAAATTGAATCTCTCAATTTAGTTTTCAGCCTTGCATGGGGTAAAAATCATATATCACATTCAGCTTAAATTCATAAACTAAGCAAAAGACATATATACAGTATATTGCTAGGTCTCGTTTCTATAAAAAGAAATGTATTTGTGTCTTAGAAAAAATACTGAAATAGTTTTCAGTAGTTGATATAGAGTCAAACTAACTTGATTTTTTTATTTTTAAATTCAGCTTCACATGTCTACAGATTAGGTTAGCACACAGCATATTGCAAAATTATTCAAAAACATAGTACATGCTCAGTGTCAAACCAATAAAAATTATATATTCCAAAATATATTTTAACTGATCCATTGCAAAAAAATGTAGAGACAAAATTGAGTACTGGAAAACATATAAAGCAAAAATACACATAAGCAATGTACTAACCTCTGGCCTTCTAGCCAGAGAACATAAGAACATTCATGCCTAGGTGCCCAGGTCACATGAGGATTTTACAGGAAACTGTTTTTTTTTGTTTTTTTATTTGTTCTGTTCGCTCTTTTTACAATGAGCTAGAATACAGTGGTGCTTAAAGGTTTGTGAACCCTTTAAAATGTTCTATATTTTTATATGAATGTAAATTAAAACAACTGGTTTCTTAAATAAGTGAATTAGAGTTAATCTCTCTCTTTTACCCAGTCCAAATTGAAGAAAAATTGCCTACTTAAAATTAAACCCTTACTCTTAAAAACCGTGATCAGGGAGGTCCTATATTGCAGAAGGGACAAGTGATATCTGATCTACAATAAAGGCACAAGTGCAAGTAAGTTTTTTGGTTTGTTTTTTTAAATAATCATAAGGCAGGTAGGTGTGTTTTATGTCCCTTTTGCAAAGATGAACCTGCTTGATCCAAGATTTATATAGTTATTCTGCCTTACCTAGTCACTTCCACTTTCCACTATTTTTAACAATTAATTTAAGTTTTTTAGTAAAGCCTTGGGATGAGAAATTGCTTTTTATGGAAATCTGTAAAATACTGTAAGCAACTTTTGAAATTATTGCAAGGGTTGTGATCATATCATCAAAACTGATTGGGGAAGTTTTGGGGATATGGGTGGGAACAAATAGAAAAATAAAACATACTTTTTTTCTATAATAAATACAAGTAATGTGGTTAAACTGTTATTTTTTAGACTACCTATAACTTTCTCAAAATGATTGTAAAGCCACAAAACCAAAGATTTTAACCAAAATAACTGGGGGTGTCAGGAGCCCATGTCCCCAGAGAAACACATCAAATATGTGGCTTTTCTATTATTGAAGTTAAAATTTAATGAGGAAAACACATTTTTATGAAAAATGTTCAATACTTTTTTTTCATTTGTGATGTTTTGACCTGACCTGACCTAACTATTTACATTGACCATTTTATGTTCACGGGCTTTAAAAAGTTGGCAGATGGCTTTAAAAATGCTTTTCCCAATTTTTCTTTAACTGTAAAATCTATATAACCCGCCTGCTTTTGAATGCCTACTTTTCTTAAAATCATTGCATTTTTTTTTACTGTCGATATCATATTCAGGGTCCTTGCATTCACCATGCAAATTTGTCAAGTTGAATTTGTGATATGGTGAAATTTACTTTTGTAAATGTAAATGAAAAATGTAAATTTGTTGTGGCTCTATCTGACCATCAGAAATTGGTTATTTGCCATTGATTTTTTTTTTCAGAAAATAGTAATTGCTCGGCACCTAAAGCAGCTTACCAGTCCTCATGTAGCTTAATATATTTTCTTCTTTGTGCATTTTTTTTTTTTGCATCTGGTAATTCTGTCAGTACTGTACATGAACAGACAACGTATTAAATTAATGTCCAATTAATGTTGTTTTTGCTAATAAGTAGACACATAATGGTCTTTATAACATGTTGTGGTGAATAATCCATCATTGCTATTGGCCTGAAAGAGTATGTCAGATTCACTTTTTTATAAATAGACACAATATAGTTAATATTAATATTAAGTTCAAATATTAGGGATTATATTTTTCTTTCACTCACAGTAAATGTTTTGCTTTCTTTTTCTTGCCAAAGGAATGTCTGGCTGTGAAAGCGCTTCCTGTGCATTACTGACCCACACGCAGTCCTAGTACTCCCAGACAGCACATTCTGTAGACAGGGAGTGTGAAAGTGGACATATACCCACTTTTTTTTTTTTTTTTAAAGAGGGTAGGTAAAAAAAGGGAGGCTGCTGTTTTTACTACTGCAGCTGAATGGGAAGCGCGCAGCCTCCTGTGATATATACATCAGGTATCCCAGGAGACTCCAGGCTGCTCCTTCTGCACATGCCCAATCTCGAGCATGTTGTAAAACAAAGGGTTACCAGCAAGTGACAGAGCAAAGGCATCACATAACTCCCCCTCTTATTAGTAGTGTCAGTGTACACAATACACAATAATAACCCTCCCCTTCCCCAAGACTGGTGTCAGTGGCCGCAAACGACCCCCCTGGAGTGGTGTCAGTGGGCACAATATTGTGTTTTACCATCTAAGATTGATATCACTCAGTCAAAAACTTGTTGGAGGGGATTTATTAATGTAATTTGGTGAAAGGAATTGTGTGATAGGCAAGTAATTAATCCAGAGATGGGCTTTAGGTGTAAGACAGTAGCATCCAATTTTGCAACAGAAAAGTAAATGAAGAGGAATGAAAATGCAAAAAGATCAATGTCTGATGGCTATGAGGGTTTGTTTTGTGACTGGAAAAAAAAGCCCTTGGTACTAGTGTTTGAGAAACCCATTCCAGGTTTACTGGATCACCCAGGTTCACTGATGAAAGTGTGTCTTCTCCAGCCTTGGAGAGCTTTAAGAAATCAGGCTCAGTGTCTGATTCTTTACATTATCCTCCTATTCTCTTTCAAGATCCATTTACCAATGCACATCATCAGTGTGTTACTCCCCCCCACCTAGATTGTAAATTCTTCGGGGCAGGGTCCTATCGTCTTCTTGTGTCACTTTCTGTATTTGTCTGTCATTTGTCATTTGCAACCCCTATTTATTGTACAGTGCTGCCTAATATGTTGGCGCTATATAAATCCTATTTATTATTATTATTATTAATATTATTAATAATAATAATAATATTAATAATAATGATGATAATAATGTTACAGTTAAAGAAATAATGCAAGAGGGTATGATGTAGCTAAGCTATGCTATGATGTAGCAGGAGGAATAGACCTGGAGGAGATTTGAGCAAAGTATACCAGAATGTGGCAATCAATGTTACTAGTATACAACCACCAATAATTGCAGTAAAGATTTCCCTTCTACCTGAAAATCAGCCATTTTTGTAAGCCCCACTTTGTTCTTCTGTTTATTTCAATGCACAAGAATGCAAATAGACTGGCTTGTTAGACCAGCTCAGTTAGTCCATCTAACAAGGATTATAATACTTAAAATAATAGCAACTAAACTCAAAATTCCAAAAAAAAAATACACTTACCTTCAATCCCGCAGGGCAGTCTGTTCACTCCGGGGGTGTCCTGCATCAGGGCCCGTGACATCCCGCGTCATCCCGTCATCTGTCCTGGAGCCAGCCCTCCAGGGGCCACCATCTTCATCTTCTCTTCTGGGTTTTCCATCTTACGTCACTCGACCCAGGCGTGAGATCGAGTGACGTAGGATGAAAAAAAAATTTGCCGATCTCACAGGCACAGTGAGATCGGCACACCTGGGTCGAGTGACGTTTTATCTCTTTGCGCAAAAAGGCTCCTTCTGTGCATGCTCGAGATGCTCGGGCATGCTCAGAAGGAGCGCCCAAGAGCCTCCCGGAATGCCTGATGTGGGTATCCTGGAAGGCTTTGCCTAGACGGCTGAGAATTTGGGGGCAGTGCTGCACCTTTTTTTTTTAAAAAAAGGGTGTTGCACGTAAAAAAAAAAAAACTGAATTTTTACCTTACATAAAAGAGTTGTCTATACTTTTATGTAAAGTGAAAATTCTGAGGTATGCTTTAAATATTACTTACGGCTCGTGGAAGTTTTGTAGCTTTTGTGTGCTTTGCTTTTCTTTTATATATTTTAGGTTCAAGTGCCCCTATCCCTTTTTAAATATATGCTGGCTATTGCTTGGCTATTTAAATAGATTATTGGGTTTGAAATTAAAGAATTGTGGGGTGTATTTTATCAGGAGCTTGTGCATAATACATTTTGGATTGTGTAATATAAGTAATTATCAGTATTAGGAAATTACACTGCACAAAAGACCAAATCATTTTTATTTGATCATTAAAAAATAATCTAAACCACAATTGCCAGATATTTGCAAAACCACTCATAGAAATAAGCAATGAGATTAGCATATCAATAGTAATTACAGTCATTTCTGCTTGGAATTTCTGGTGAAATACAATTCCCATTCCCCTTGAACATGCTCCATGGGATATTCATCTTTCTTTAGACTATTTTTAGATCAGTATTGCTGGTTGTTTTCAGAAAACAGTTGTTTAGCATATAATATTTTTATCACATAGTAACAAAAGCATTGGCAATATAAAATACTAATCTACTTGTAAAACCAAACTTCACATGTGAGGTCCAATAACTGCATTATGCAGTGGCCAGAATCACAAACCATATAAAACACTTGCCAATTGAAATACTAAGTCAGCTCTGGTCAAAGAAAGTCTTTGAGGTTGTCTGAATAATGTGGTTTTGGAAAAGGGCTAAATACGACCTACATAAACCTTTATGTTTAGATTTTAGCCTTACAGCTTATATTAAAAAAAAAATATTGCAAGCAGTGGAAGTGCATATTATATGGCTTGGTATCAACCTCTGGCAGTGTTTATATACAGGAGCAGAGTTCAGATTGGGAGGGAAAGAATCAACAAAAAGAGCATGTCAGTTCATGTTTTTATGAGGATCATGTTGATAGGAGGAACGAGATGTGTGACGGAGAGAAAGGCTCCTCAATGTCCTTCTTTTAACTGTGCATTTTTTAGGGGTGGGGATGGGTACATGGTAGTCTAAGCTCAGGGGATATGGGATGAATGAAAACACTGGTCAACAAACATTTTCTTGCCAAACTGATTAAAGTCGTTTTAGGTTATGTTTGATGCACAAACCTCAAATATGATAATGATTTTGCTGAATTGGCTCTAGTTTTTGAAATAATGACCTCAATATTAACCTTATAGAAAACTAATGAAACATGACAATTAAGCAAAATAAACTAGATATGCCTACATATGAAAAATACCATTTCTGAAAAACAATGTCAATTTTTTCCATATTCAGTATATTTACAGAACTAATCACAAAAAAGTCATTGAAAAACTCCATTTGTATGATTTCCTTTTATCAGGACAATCATGTTGAAGGCTCCAGCAGTAGTCTGCCATCGTGTGTCTATCCCATCTGCCCTGATACCTTTCTTCCATCATCTTTATTTCTTGATGGAACCTCTCCCCTTGTTCCTCACTGAAATCGCCAAGGTTTTCTGGAAATGTTTGCAAATGGCTATGGAGATAGTGTACCTTTATGCTCATAGTAGCTACCAAATTTTTAAAGTTTAAGAGCAAGTTTTGTATCAGTTCTTTATAAATTTTGTGCTTTATGGGTACCCAAGAAGTTCTTGACAACCATGACATAGCTGTGCCAGGCAGAAGCTTCAGTATCAGTCATGTAACTTTTGAAATTTGAATTATTTATCAGTTTCCGAATCTGGGGTCCATCAAAGATTCCTGCTTTTAATTTTTCAGTACTCAATCCAGGGAAGAATAATATACATTATATAATGTATTTGAAGCAATCACCATCCTTGTTCAGAGCTCCAATAAAATGCTTCATTTATCCCAACTTTATGTGTAGTGGAGGGAGAATGATTTTTTTCTTTGGCAACCATTGGCTCGCTAATGATGTTCCCTGCCCCTTTTTCATGTTTTCCCTTGGAGGCCATGTCACTTTTTTCCAGTGATCCTGCTTTGCTCTACTATCCCACAAGCAAATGAAACATGGGTACTTTGTGTATCCACTTTGCTGTCCAAGTAGGAAGTTCACCATTTTTAAATCAACACATATGGACCATTGGTGTTCATGATAGCAAAGCTTTTGTAAGACCATTTGATATTTTCATATTCTTCTTTAAGTTTTGTTGAGTGACCAATGGAAATTGATGCATAGCATTTGCTATTATGCAGTAAAACTGATTTCAAACTTTGAGTGGAACTGTCTATAAAAACGCTGTAATGCACGCGGGTGTGGACCCACTGTGCCGCTGACTGGGTATGATCCGGAGAGGCGTAATTAAGCCACTACCTGGTCTTCACTAGAGCCTCTGATGGTGAGGATAGGCTTGGGACGCAGGGTAGCTGCCAGGTGCCACTCCAGAGCAATCCCTGGGTCCGTGGCAGCTGACCAGAGGGGTCCGGGCATTCGGTGCAAGCACCTAGGGGGCTTGCACGGCTAGGAGGGTATGGGTGAGGAGAGGCGGCAATCAGACTAAGTCTATAAACAAGATCCAAGATCAAGGGCAGGCGGTAAACAGGCAAAAGTCCATAAACAAGATCCGAGGTCAGGGTCAGGCGGCAATCAGGCAAAGTCCAAGAGTTCAGTAAACAAGATCCGGTACACAGCAAAGGAGACAGAAGAAGCACCCTTGCACTAGGAGTTAGACTAGCTAAAACCATGAGATTGCTCAGGCATCTTCCTGTAGTAGGAAGCGCCTTTAAATACCTGCAGAAATCCAGCCATAGGCTTGTGAAACCTTTTGTTGCCTTATAGGTGATAAGAGACACACCCATGCCAGCTCAAACACCAGTGCAAGTCTCCAGCAGGAAGGAAACTCCGGCATGGAACACAGGTAGTGGGGTTACGCTGCCTGCGACGACAGTATGGTGGCAGGAGGTAAAAGAGAGGACCCGGCGCCCGTGCCTGCGATTAGGGGCAGCGGCGCTGGCACGCCCCGCAGGGCTAACAGCCGCCAGTCTTCTGCTCGGTATTCTGGTACTCCCATATGGGCTAGTAGTCTAGGTAGTCTAGGGATGTTACAACAGTACACAAAGTCTCCATCTTCACTAAAATATGGTAGGAGTGCCACCTCTCTTGTCCTATAAACCGTTATTTTAACTTTCGGTCTCAGAGAGTTCTTTTCTTTTAGCCTGGATGCTAAAAGTTCAGATGCTTGTTTTGATAGACTTAGGTCACGTATTAAATCATTGAGCTCTTCTTGAGGGAACTGCTGGTTTGATGAAACACTTTCTTCATATTCACTTCCACTGCTAACTCCTGGATTACACTCCAAACCCTGTATATCCTCTATGTCGGATACAGGAATATCAGGGAGTGTACTGAACACTGGTATGGGAACATCAGCACCATGCGGCACAGGTTGTATTGCTGATTCCAAATCAGGGTACTCTCACTTGTTTTTCTTGTCTATTTCTAAGGAATAAAGGCTTTTACATTCACAACACAAATGATGATTTTTGGGCTCTCGCCATACCATAGGTACACCAAGTTTTAAACTTTTCAGTTTTCCATTTTACCATTGACGTAGATACTCTACACAAGTTTTCCATACCATAATGGGAGCCCAATACCTATGTTGGTCCCCCAGTTTAATACCAAACTATGCAAGATATGCTAGTTTCACAAACTCTAATGTTTTTTCTCTGTTTTTGCTGAGAATATTTACCTCAGATGTAGCAAAATACATTAGGGTCATTTAAACAACTTCTTCTTGAAGAACTCATATTTCTGTAAAAATAAAAGAAAATGTATCAATAAAAAGAAAGCAAATGAAAGTTTCATGAAAATATTGCTACATTTAATATATAAAATGCAAAATATTGGTGAAAATAAACATTGATAATAATATGCTGCGTTAACTTTTATTGTTGGTAAAATCGTCTATTCTGATTCCTGTATCACAGGAACTAAGGCCAATTCAATTAAACTGATGTCATTTCTGGATTCAGCAGACCTGAAATACACTAAATATATTGAAAAATCCTTGACAAGTGAACATTTTATTTTTGTTGGGCTGTGTCATTACACACTATTTATATACAGGTAGTCCCGGGTTACATACGAGATAGGGACTGTATGTTTGTTCTTAAGTTGAGTTTGTATGTAAGTCGGAACAGGTACATTATTTTAATAAATGCAATTAGGACAGATGTTTGTCTCAACATATTATTATGCAGTGTGGTGTCAGTTACTGTATAAAATCTTCGCTGCAAATCGCCCCCCTACCCCCCATCAGACCTCTGTCCTGCACACAAACGAGCAGGGAAGGCTTGTTTGTATCTAGGAGTCGTCCGTATGTCGGATGTCCTTAACTCTGGGACTACCTGTAGTATACACATGTTATGCAGTTCATATTCATGTCACTAGCAGTCCCTCAAAGGAGCTCACAATCTAATGTCACTTTGTTATGTTAACACAGTCCAAGGTAAATTTGGGAGGAAGCCAATTAACCTAAATGCAGGATTTTTGAATGTGGGATAAAACCAGAGTACCCAGAGGAAACTCACTCAAACAAAAAACTAATTAGTAATGCACTGCAATGGATCTATTTTAGTTGGCTATTTCTGTTTACCCTGAGAGCTCCTGAAAACACATCAACTCAAAATTGTAATAACAAGATTGGAAGTTATAGCAATCTCTTCATAAACACATAATATATAGTATGTATATTGTAGGTACACAGTTTTTCAGATCTAAAAAGGTAAAAGAAACAATTTTTTATTGTATCATTTATTGTCACAACAACTCACAAATCAGACACCTCAAAAAGCTAAAAAAAAAGTTTTGAATTTTTCTTATATTAACCTCTAAACCCCATACAATATTACTTTCCCACCATTGTAAATAATTTTACCTTTTTTCACAATATTTAATAGACTTCCTCTGCAATTTCAGCACATTTAGCTTTTCCAGAGACCAGAACAAAGTGTGAGAATGTTTGTTGACTTCAATGGTGTTTAGGTTCGGGACATGATGGTAATTCAAATCAAAGGACTTGATTATTAAGGCGAAATGTCCTAGAACTACCTGTGCCAGTTCAGAGACTGTCTATCATCTGTCCTGGAAGTGAGATTTCGCACAGAGGTTAAGAACATGTTTCAAGAGGTTGATTTCTGCCTTCTTTGGGGTAAAGCTATCCTATTGTATGCTATTAACTGGAGAAGGCCTTGGTGCGAAGGATGGATTTCAAAGAGGTTCTTTGGGATGGTAGGAACATCTAGGTCGTAAAAAAAGAAGATCTCTCAGTGGATTGCTGCAGCAAACTTGTGTTAGCAAGGATGAATACGTTCTTTCTGTTGTTTGCTGTTTTGGATTAAATCCTGCCCAGAAGGTATGGGAAGGAGGAAATTGGAATAAGTAGATGTGAGAACCATCTGCAACCTTTTCTTGATAAAATGATAATTGAAGTCAATTAGAACAGTGATCGCCAACCTTTTCAGACCTACCTTCTGATCTACCTAATGGGAAACTATATAGGATTATGCTGTTTATAAAAAAAAAATTATTTATTTGTGTTTATGGTATATTTTGTTAGAAATGCATATTTATACAGAGTATTCATGACATTGATTTTGCCGGGTTTTCTTAAAAAAGAGAACAACTTTAACTTTTGTTTTTGAACCAATCTACATTCTTTCACTTTTCCATGATTCTTCACTTCTCGCCTTTTTGGTAATGCATACTTTTTTTTGTTTTAGTGCTTTCTCTGAATGATCCACACGCAGATAATTTTCTATGAATACAGACTAAAATGTATGGTATCATTATTCAAATCAGATTGTAACTGGAAGCTATGCAGAGCATAGCTTACAGAAACTTTTTGGTGAGAAGTAGTGCATAAAGAGAAATATTATTTTTCATTCCTTATCCTCACAAAAAATTAAATAAGTAAACACAGAAAATGAGATAAAATTATACATTTATACATGCAGCAATTCCCAAGAAGGTAAACCAGATAACACAAGTCATATTTAAATCCATGTTTTTATCAAAATAAAAGATATCAATTCAGAAAACACAAATGAAAAGAATTTGACTTTAAGGTACTGTTACATTGATGCACTTGATATTTATTTATTTTGACAACTAAGCAAGCAAAATAAAGGACTTTAGATCACAGTTCATTCTGTATATTATATGGACTGCTAATAACCCTTTATTAAATGTTAAGCTGTGGTTTTTTTGTTATACAATTATATGTTGAAAATTTCTGCACAAGTAATGAAGGATATTTTATGATACTTGTACTTCAGGTCTGTGTCAAATTTGACCCAAATATTGGTCATTTGGCCCAAGGCAAATAAGTTGAAAATCAGTGATCAAATTTGGCGCCTGGGGCAATGACAGGTTGGTTGCACTCTGGGCCTGTTATCATGCACAAGCTGTTATCATTGATCCATATCTGTCATGTTACCCTTCCTACACATTTCCTTTAAAGAACATAGAAATATAGTTTACATTAGGTTCTACATATTGTGTAAAATTAAATTGTAATACATTGTGCTGCAAATGTGTGACATAAAAAATTGCAACATAGCTCTCGATGCAGTTACTAAAAGAAAATTTGTGACACCTTCTGTAGACTATTTTACATTATTAAGGAAAGAGTTAATGTGTGTTGAAAGTCACTTAAAATCTCCTTAAAAGATAACAGCTTCCTATTAGCATATGCTGTACAAATCTGGACACAGATTCATGTGGGTCAATGTAAAAATTTGAAAGGAAACCAAAGAGATATGTTGCAAAGTGATTTTCGCTCTCCACAGGTTCTGTTAATGGATGTTCTCAACCCTCAGGTTAAATATCTGCCAGCTCATACTTCAGTTTCAAGGCAGGTACTTAGGGATTGCATTGGCTTTTTAAAGGACAAAGTTGTTTTCTTGCTCTAGGCTATTTTGAAAGAGCAATTATTTGGTAAATTCTATTAAAATGAACAGTAAAAATTATCACAGTGCATCATAAATTTCTGGCATTTATATTCTCTTGAGATAAAGTGTATCATCTATGTCATTTTTGTAATATCTGTCCAGAAATATGAACTATGAAATAGGTAAAGGTTATCACTGTTGCAGCAAATAAAAGGGACTCTTAAATCCTCATCATCCTTGGACTGTTGTAGCAGTTCTACAGCAGAGCCTACAGCACTGTTGATGTGGCTTGTTCCATATCAACTTCTTCCTCAGACCACATCTGTGAATTATATTTTACATTTTTGTTACACATCCTTTAAAAGCACAATTTTCTGTTGTTTGTCCCTTAGCAGAAAAAAAACAAATTTTAAATCATCAAGAACAACAGTAAAAAGCAGAAAAAAACTGTAAAACTGAACCTACTGAACTTTTATTTTTATTTTAAAACAATGAAAAGAAAGAATATTTATTTATAAAATATCTATACTTTCATATACAATACATAAAATATGGTACATTTGTTTTGTACATGATCAAAACTAAAAAGTGCTTTTTATTATATAATGTATTATTTTTATTTTGTAAAAATATTGCCCATGCATGTCAAAGTTTTGCTGAGTTTAAAATCTAAGAAAATTAGTGTGTATGAATTATAGGGATAAGCAAATTTACCCACATGTAATTCAATCTGAGTTTGTTCAATAAATAAGAAAAACCTAAATGTAGAATATATTAGGATTTTTTTACCCTTTTAATGGATTGCTAATTTACTATCATAAATATACATTTGGGGATTTATTTTAAAACAGGGAATATGATATTCCCTCAAACATTCCCTGGTAGGAATCAGTTAGTGCCAATAAAATACATGGATCTAGAAGATTCCCATGAGGGGATGTTTGTGGTTTGGGGTTGGGGTTTGTTTTATAAATACAGCTTAGTTTTTGTCTATGGACAATTATGTGGAACGTTTTTTACTATGTTTATGGATGGCTGGAGTTTTGAGGGCCTCCTATTGGGGTAATTGAAGGTATTTTGAAGCTAAACATTCCAGGGATAGAACAAGAAAATTTTGTGGTAACATATTTTGGGTGCTCATTACTGCTCCTCCAGATCTGTTTTCTTATTAGTACATTATTAGGTCATATTAATTTCCTTATTTTCTTGTATATTAATAATTAAAAAATGTGTTGAATAGGATTGGAATTATGTTGAACTGCTTTAAATTTTGGCAAGTCATTTATATGTAGGGTTAATTACTGCATGTTTATGATCTTCTGTTAAAAATCCTCCATTCTCACCTGGGAAAACAAGTTAATATATTTGAGAAACACATCCAAGACACCTTTGGCACCGGATCCCTGTGGCGTCTCTACATAAAACTAAGCTTAGCTTTTGGAGCACAATTGCAAATTTGTAAACGTTACTGGTTAACTGGTTTTGATTCTGCTCCGCAGGCCTTCCTATGTTAGGAGGATTTTAGTAGGCCACCTCTCATTTATGCACCCATTCAGTTGTTTTTTTCCCCTATTGTTTTTTAACCCGTTTTATTATATTTTGTATTTGTTTAAAACAGTTTTAAACAAAGAAACACATCGAGATCTGATCTGGACTCTTGTGCCACTTGTTGACCACTAAATAACCCAGACGTTGAAGTAGATATATGCTTTGCAATTACGTTCAAAAGTTGATGGGAGCTTTAAAATCATGTTTGCTGATTTTACTTTAACCACCTAGCCGGTATGCCCGTACGAAGGTCGGGCAAAAAAAAATGGCTAGGATGGTTAACCCCGTAATTTTGTCACATCCTTACCTCCATGGTCCCGCCATGGAGGTAAGGATTCCAGCGTCGTTTTCCTATTCCAGCGTCGTCCTCCGTCCGTCGTCGTCCGTCGATCTCCCTCTCCAGAGTCGGGTGCCAGTGGGACCGGTAAGATGCACACAAGATCCCGGCTGGCAGAACACAAGATACCGTCCGGCATCTTACCTGGTCCCGCTGATCGTCCACGTCCGTCTTCGTCCAGCGCCGGATGATCTCTGCAGGGAGAAGCCGTCCGGCGGAGAAAAAAAAACGGACGGCTTCTCCCTGCGTGCGTGATGACGTCGGCGCGTGTGCGGGAAATTCAAATAGAAACTGATTCATTCATTTTGTATTGGATTCAATACAAACTCCTGTATCCAATCCAATACAAAAAATAAAAAAAAAATAAAATAAAAGTAAATAACTTGGAAATTCAAATTTATCTTTTGTATTTGATTGGATACAAACTTGCGTATCCAGTCCAATACAAAATAATATAAAATTAATACAAAGTACATAACTGGTAAATTCAAACGCTCATTTTGTATTGGATTGAATACAAACTCCGGTATCCAATCCAATACAAAAAAATAAAAAAAAATAAAAGTAAATACATTTTTTATATTCATATTATCTACTAGAACCCCTGTTTGGACATATTTCTGTAAGTTACAGGTCTATAATTTAAAAAACAAATTTCATGAAAAACAGTGGATCACTTTTGGTACAGAAATCTAGACCTCAGTGTAACGCTCAGGTGGTTAAAGAACAAAAGATATGTTGCTATGTTTCTTTTAACAGATGTATAAAGGGTGAATAGTAGGAATTAATAGCAAGTTTTATATAGACACAATAAAATTTGTATTACTCTTTATTCTGTGTCTATTCATGGGTAATTTTGTAATTGGATACTACAGTTTAAAATAAATGGATTGTTTTTAAATTATTACCTAGGCATGTTTCACATTACTTACTATTTACATGTGCTGTAGTTAAATCATTCTATAATCTTCTTGTTGGGTGAACATTCAGACTATAACTTTTAATTTTCTTCTCTAGCACAAGCAGAAAAAGCACAGTACTGAGTCCATCACAGTGTAATTGAAAGTACAACATCAGTGCTTTTGGAGCATATTATTAATTCATTGTTAACTTTCTTGTCAGCTTAGATCAGATAAATACTGTAAAAGACAGAATATAGTAATCAAGATCACTCAAATGTCTTGTAGCACTTCCCTCCTCATAAGCAGAACTAGGGGGATTGCTTTCTAATCCAACGAAAATTCTCTGTATATTCTTCTTTTAAGTACACTACTTTACAGTAACACTTAGAAGTATATTTATAAAACAGTGAACCTGATATTCACTGAAACGTGGAAAATCAATTACTGCCATTGAAATATATGGAACTGGATGATTCTTCACCAGTTAATGATTCATTGAATGCCAGATTAACTGCTTTATGTAATAAATAAACAATATTTGGAAAACATTAAATGTGATTTTCATTAAACATTTACTGGTGGTACATCAGAAAAATTTATATGCAGTAAATGTTAGTCAATGTCAGATTCATTCTTTTTAAATATACTGGTTTGCTAAATAAATAGCCATTTCTGGTTTGCTTCATGTTGTATGTTCAATATGTCAATATATATTGACATTCACCAGATATTGGTCTGGAATAATATCAGCTACATTCACTAAGTCTAGTATGCTAAAGAAATGTGACTGCATTACTTCCTGAAACATAAACGGTCACTAATGTCTTTTTGAGCAGCAATGGACTTGATATATTAAAGTCCTCCAACACTGGAGAAAAGACTATTATGGGTAAAAATAGGTAATCCAGAAAACCTGGAATAGGGTTCTTGAAAGTCATTTTGCAAATTCTTTGAACCCTGGACTATATGAATTCCAGATTTGATGCATCAACCAGGTTCACCCATGCTAGTCTATCTTCTCCAATCTTGGAGAGGTTTAATAAATTAGGCCCAAAGTGACTAAACATTATTAATGGATTTTACCATCTAGAAGAGGATTCCTATTACCTGAGTACAAATGACTGTACTCATGTAGTACTTATATCTCCACACCAGTGGAAGAAAGTAACCACAGCTAAAAGCTACAACTCTTCTGTCTTACATTTTTACAACCTATACAATATCAACGAGGATAGATGATAGATGGTAATGTTCAATTTATATATTTGTAGTATGGATTTTTTTTTGAGCATCCCTTCTTAAAGAGATAGTTAAAACCAAAAATGATTTCCTCATATGCTGTTTTTTTTTTGCTTTATTTTTATAAAACTTGCCTATATTTGCAACCTACACACACCTCCTGGGCAGTTCATTTCTGTCTGATGTCTAAAAGTGTTAAAATGTTTTTCATGAAAATTTATTTTACAGTATTATATAATAGAATGAGTATAATAACATTTAAAACACAAAATCGTCAAAATAATAAATTAAATAAAAAAAAATAATAATTATACTCATACTATTATATTATACATTAAAATAAATTTTCATGAAAGACAGTGTTCTGCTTTTACACATATAAATCCACTGTATTGCAATCAATACAGTTATTTTGTATTGAATGCAAAACAAATACATTTGAAATTCCCGCCACTCCCCCAACGCAATAGCCACACGTACTGACGCCACTAGGATTTCCCGATGACTCATCGGATGTGGAGGATGCTGATCGGAGGAAGCGTGAGGACGAGGATCATGAAGGAGGACGCCGGCTGGATCATGTAAGGCTCTATTTACTATTGTATTTCACTGTTTTAGCTACCCCCGAGTCACACTCGGGGTTACCGCTCAGGAGGTTTATATTACAGCCTGCTATTACTTCCCTGTTTCTTCTTTTGTTTTCATTTACAAGATGCAGGGTTATGATTGTAGAAATACTTGATAACCCCAAACTGGAACAAAACCTCAGCAGCTGTGCATGGTAATAATCGGCCTCACCAGAAGACACCAGGTAGCATTGAAAGATGTTTTGTTCTTCTAATACTGTGGTTTTGTGAATCTGCTGTATTTAAACACAATGTTTTCATCATCTTTTTTTGGTATGTGTGTAAATTGACATGCAAGCCTTGTGAGAAACATTACTCTGATGCAACAGAAGGCTCCATACTCGTGTCCTGCAATGGGTCTGATTTATTAAAGCTCTTCAAGGCTGGAGAAAATACACTTTCATCAGTGTAACTGGGCGATCCAGCAAACCTGGAATTTCCTAAAGGTCATTTACTATTTGTTAACAAATGTTTCCAATCTCAGACCAGATGCAATCCAAGTTTGGAATCATCCTCGGTTCTGGATCACCCAATTTCATTGATGAAAGTGCATTCTTGCCAGCCTTTATTAAATCAGGCCCAATGTGTGGAACAATCTACTAAGTCAGGGTTGCAAAGAAGAGCACATCTCATTGTATCACATTCTAGCTGTAAGCATTCTGTTTGAATATAGCTGTTTTGTTTTAAAATTTCAAAGGATGATCAATAAAATGTAACCATTTCTACATATTGATATGGAAGAAAGATTAAACATTCAGGGCCAGGAATCTTTAGATCTTAAAATGTACATGTCTCATTTTCACAGATGTTATTGCTGCCAGTACTAAAGATGCAGTTATTTGCAGAACACAAATGGCTTTGTCTGAATTGCCTTCAGAATATCTATTTGTCCAAGATGGACATTGGACATACAATTACATTCTGCAACTCCCATCTCCTGCCTTTAGACTGATTCATCCACCTGGACTCCAACACAACTTCCACTGCTGCCATTCCGAACTGCTATTTCACCAAGCCATCTCTGTGACTGACTCATCATATCCCATTCCTGGAACTCAAAAAGCTTATAAACTTCACTATAACCCACAATACAGGCCCACAAACCCACAAACTCTGCAACCTCACCTTCAACCTATCAAACTCTTGTCCCCCTTTGCCACATTCCAGACCTGCTCAATGGCATAGAGAGATATCCGTAATCTTGACCACAACCTATTCTCAAACTGCCTTATGTCCCTAACCCCCACCCTCTCTAAAATCACATCTGCACATAAAGCTGTCACTCGATTCAACCACACTTTTTCTCTAGCTCTGGATAAAGTTGCCCCTGCCACCTTCCACTATCTTCGTCCTGCTAACCCCTGTTCGTGCAGCTGAGCACATCTGGCCTCAGTGATGACTTCATGGATACAAAGCCAAGCTGCAAAACTTTAACACTGAGTTTTAGAAATAATCATATATTTTACATTAGAAATAAAGTTAGTGTATATGTGTGAAAGGTCATTGGAGGGTAAGTAGATAGCTGTATACTTATAGTATACTTATACTTTAACATTGCTATCTATGTAAGAATTTGAGATTTCCATATTGTGCATGAGAACTTAGGACTCAGAGGAACAGAGGTCACTGAGAAAGAGCTGAGTAATCTCTTTTCACATCCTATGTCATCTTATGTTTTCAACATCAAGTAGAAGTTTAAAGTTATATTTAACATTAGCTTTTTAAGTATGTATGGTAGTAAGCAAGCATGATGTAATCCATATCCAATGTATGTCAATAGGAAGCTTTTGAATAAAAGGAGCTACTTTTGAGAGTGTGGGGAGAGATTGGATCATCGTATTCTCTCGTGAACTGATCCGTATCATCAATCAGGTCATATTCTCGTATGCTTTTTTTTAATTTACTTTGTGAACTTGCTTACCATATTGTATTTTTGTGTGCCTTTAAATAAATACTTTTTATTTATTGATGGAAGACTTCTCCAGCACAAATGTTTTGGTCATCATACCCTTCTTCCTGAAAGATACTGTATCACTGAGCTCACTGTCACGAAGCAAAATTTTTTTCTCCGCTGTCATTTCCTCTCAAACTTCCAACCCACGAAGCCTCTTCTCAACAATTGACTCCCTCCTAAACCCCACACCTGCCCCACAACAACCTTCTCTGCCCAAGAAATTGCCACCTATTTTAGAGATAAAATTAGCAAAATCAGACATGAAGTCTCTGCTCACCGGGCCACTCCAACCATATCCACCCCTTCCACCTGTAAATCATCACTGGCCTCCCTCAGCCCTGTTACTGTGGATGAAGTCTCCTCTAATATCTCGTCATCTCCATCTACTACCTGTCCGCTTGACCCAATTCCCTCTGATCTACTCCGTGCCCATTCCTCCACCCTGCCCCCCGCCCTAATCAAACTATTTAGCCTCTCCCTTTCTACTGGTATATACGCCTCTGCTTTCAAACATGCCATAATTCTCCCTATCTTGAGGAAACCCTCACTGGACCCCTCCCTACCTTCTAGCTTTTGTCCTATCTCCCTTCTCCCATATGTTTCCAAACTTTTTGAGAGCCTTGTTTACAAAAGACTCACTGATTACCTGAGCACCAACTCTCTCTTTGACCCTCTCCAGTCTGGTTTTAGAGCTGCCCACTCCACTGAAACAGCCCTTACTAAAGTGGCCAATTACCTCATCAGAGCTAAGTCTCAAGGCAATTTTTCCTTCCTCCTTCTTCTTGATCTTTCTTCTGCTTTTGACACCGTTGATCACCCCTTCTAATGCAAATCATGCGCTCCATTGGTATCAGTGACACTGCTCTCGTTTTCTTTGCTCCCTATCTGTCTGACTTCTCCTTTCAAGTTTCTTTCAAAAGTAGTTCCTGCTCCCCCACTCTCCTCCCTGTTGGTGTCCCCCAGGGGTCAGTCCTTGGACCGGTTCTCTTTTCTCTGTAAACCTTTTCCAGGTCCTGTCACTTTCACCTATGCAACATCTCCAAAATCTGCCCCTACCTGTCCCCAGAGACCACCAAACTTCTTGTACACGCTCTTATCATCTCTTGTCTGGACTATTGTAACATCCTCCTCTCCCGTATTCCACTAACCCAACTCTCTGCTCTACAATCTATTTTGAATGCTGCAGCCAGACTTATCCAGGCTCCCATCTCTTTGCAATTCTCTTCATTGGCTTCCATTCCACCTTGGAATTTAATCAAGCTCCTGTTCTTTGCCTTTAAATCCCTCCACAGTTGTCCCACCTACCTTTCTGTCCTAGTAAAAGAAATTCTCCCTCAACCACTCACTCCGCTCCTCTGATGACCTACAACTGACTTCCTCACTCATAACTTCATCACAGGCACAGCTCCAAGACTTTTCTAGATATGCTCCAATTCTCTGGAATGGTCTTCCCCATCCTATTCGGCTTGCTTTCTGCTCATTAAAAGAGCACTCAAAACCCATTTTTTCAAACTTGCCTACCCATCTTCTTCTGTCCTTTGAAACCATCACTACTTTCCACCACTACATATCTCCCCAACAATTGTGTGTTAATTCCCCCATCTCCTTCTGTGTCACTGTCTGTATTCGTCTGTCATTTGCAACCCCTATTTAATGTACAGCGCTGCTTAATATGTTGGTGCCATATAAATCCTGTTTATTATTATTATTAATAATAATAATAATAATAATATTAATAATAATGTATGTTGTCTGCAAAATGCCTTCTACAAATAACTACCTAATCCAGATTTCTGGCAAATATTTGGTGATGATGTTGATGACATACTATGCATTTATGAAATACAATCTTCCACAGTGTGTACAACTACCACAACTGCATATTATAAACATTTCAAAACACTGAAAAAAAAATTTGGAAAAGAACCCCAAAGGCAATAAATATCTCCCAACACCCTTACTTTCAAGTACAACCCTCAGAACAAACAAGCACAACAAAAATTGTATTTCCTGTGCCAGAAAAGTCGCCCAAGGCACAAAAATCCACCCCTGCATAAAAATCATTTCCTCTTCCTTCAACTATTCCTTATCAGAATTAAAATAAAGAATAATATTGGATTTGGAAATACAATTTGGTAATCACATCAAGAGCTAGAGGTATTATTCGATTACAAGTAATCATTACTGACCAAAATGTAAAGGCTTAGATCCATTTACTAAACATGCAAACTTCCATGCAGATAGTGACCTGGCTAAGATTCGACCCTGGGACCTAGTGCTGCAAAGGCAAGAGTGCTAACCTTTGAACCACCGTCCAAAAAGGACATGGCATTATAAAAAGAGGTGAAGCATCATTACCACTCTTACCTTAGAGATTGTTTTGAAGGTCTCCTAATAGCCTAAATATAAGCTTCACTCCCAGAAGCCTATTCATATCTTTCTCATAAGGCTGAAGAATAATTGGCCATGGTGGTCTTTATTAGTGAATTATGAATACAAATACATTATGAATACTAATATGTAACAGCAATAACCATGCATAATAATAAACAATAAAAGTTCAGAGACAAGTAAAATGTTAAACAAGAGGCAATTTTATGGGTATTTAATTTTAGTTCCCAATTACATCATGTATAAAATATGTACAAAAACTTTTAAGGCTTTTCATTTGTCTATCCTTTTATGTAAAGTAAAGATTTTAGTTTAGGTCCACGTTACAGCACAGAAAACTACCCTAAATTACCATGATTTGTCTTTTTTTTTGAAAGGAAATGTAAAATGAAAATATGATGTGATATTTTAACCAGACTCCTAACTTTGCATGCAGCCTGGGTAGCCAGGAAGGGTAGGCTGGAGTGCAGCACTCCTTCCTGTTCTATACTGGGCCACATGTCTTTTGATATTAGTAGCTTCCAAAATTTGGGACTGGGACCACAATCTTAACTCCAAAAAAAGGTAGGTATAATTTAAGGATGACTTATGATACCCAAGTCAAAACAGTCTCCAGTAAATCATTGTATGAAAAAAAAGAATAAACAGATATGTCACAGCAACACAGTCACTTTATGTAAACATAAATTATCTTCATTGCCTAGTCATTTATGATATATTATTCAATAAATGTGAGAAAGATTATAGGACAGATAATACCAACGACATATTAGAACAATTATCAACTGTCAACACTTCATTGCATCTCTAATTGCTGCATTGTTACACATCTGTTACTGAATTTTTAAAGGTTATTTTAAGGTAATATATTGCAAAAATGCAAACTATTTCAGAATTGCAATCTCCCTGTTTTTTTATGCATGTATCATTCTGTTTCTGTTTTATTTTATAATGTGGTATAATTTAAACCTGTACATTCACTATACTATATATATGTTACACCATTAGGAGAAAATCTGTACTAAAAGAAATATGTAGATGAAAATTGTTGGCAAATGCTAGCAGCTAGTAGAATTTTGGGGGATTTTTACCATCTTTCCAGTGCACTTTAACACACCTATGGTTCACATCTGTGTGCTGTGGTGCAGATAAAGATGCATTGTGTTGTTGTATGTTGTGTATAACATTACTACTCATTATATGCCATGCAGTATGGTATTACAACAATGCATAACAATGATTGATTCGTGGTACACTACATTGCCATGACCAGCATCTTTTACCACCTTTACCACCATCCTGGCATAATAGTCCCCCTATACACTAACACACAATACTGCCACCCCGACCCACCCTTTCCCACCATGCAGACACATAGGACCTGAGTTATTAAAGCTCTCCTAGGCTGGAGAAGATTTTCATGGGAAAACCTGGGTGATCCAGCAAACCTGGTATGGATCTGGTTCAGGATTAAAAGTATTTACTACATAATAGCAAATTATTTCTAAGAAATCCATTCCATTAATAAATAATGAACCAAAGAATGAATATGGAATATGTATTGTTTAGCACAGTTCACAGATATCAGCTTACCTAAAACTAAAGGCCAGGGTATGTAATGAAAAGCAAAATATACAGTTCAGTGGTCCACTTTAGGTAAAATAAAAAAACAGTATACATTGTAAAAAGGTATAAACTTTGGTCCTGTCCTGGTAGTCCGCTTCCCCCACATGACCAGGGTAGCTCATACCTTCTATTCCCTCCACATTTTTTCACACTACTGGCCACCTCCCCTCCCAACCTGCTTACCAACCATTCCCAACCGCCAAAACAAATTTTGGACAGCTGTTTATTAAAATAATTAAATAAATAACCATTCAAGTATAAATAACAAATAAATAACATCAATAAAAAATAAATACCAAAATAAATAACCCAATTTTAAATAGTTATATGAAAAGCCCAACTTAACATAACATCAGTTAAATATAACCCAATTAACTAACATATAATCCCCTGACTTTTAACAATACATAACCATAAACAACAATATCCTTTATCCTATAAAAACTCCTAACCTTCCCAATCTTTCATTGGCTAACACTTCTCCTCCTGCTCCAACGCCACCACTGCCCCCCAAACCATTTCAACTTAAATTAAACCTTATCGTCCCTGAGCTATGCCTTGCACCTTGTCATGTAGGCCCTACGCCTAATGTTTTATGGCTATGTGCCTCTCTATACCATTATATTCTGAAAGACCTAGATTACTTTTGCAACAATTTAGCTTTCCTGAGCCTTGCATTCTCCCTGACTGTGACATGTGTTGTGACCTGTCATTTCCTGCACTTCCCTTTCCTGACAGGTCCTTTGGATTAAACCAGAACTGTAGGAGCCCTGTATATTCTGTTATATTGAGTACACCGAAAGCTTCAATAAAGACTGTGTATTCATTTGATGGTGTGTGTACAGACTTGATCATTGTCTCTGGTTTATTCTATTTCCAGTAGCTTCCATGTGTGTTTATTTGTGAATTGTAGTATACATATTTTCAAACATTTCATAGAAATACTTTATTGTCACTGTTTTGTAATACCACATTTTGTTTATTATTACAAAACATATTGAAAAGTAAAAAGGTTTACACAGCAGTAAAAGTGTAATAGAACTGATTTAGTAGTGCATGACAGCATACAGAACACACTAGTCAAGAGTATGTAATTTATAGTGTAATGTGTCAGTTCAGTAGTCCGCAGAATGTAACACACAGAATGAAGCAGTCTGGCCTATGTAATATACAGCACAGCACACAATGTGGTGTGGTATGTAACATACATCACATTGTACTGTTGATATAGAACTCAGCACCTGTTTATGTAGCTGGGGAAGAAATATTTTTCTTCTCTGTATAGCTAATAAATTACCCCATCTCTTTCTTTATGGTAGTTTTTTTCATGCCTTGAACAGTGCCATCCACCCACCAAGAACTCTCTCTCACAATAATCTCTCTCTCCTTTTCTCCTCCTAGGACAGTTTCTTAGTTGCAGTTCCTCATCGCTCTCTGTCTCTTAGTTTCTGAAAGGCCGTGTTTTTACACATGACTGAATTCCCAAGGCAAGCTCTCATTTTTCTTCAAGGTGTACTTATTAAGCAGGTTATGTATCAGCCAGAACACAGCTATCCTACTAGACAATGGGGTTCTCATTAAAATATTGCTATTAGACATAATGATTTGTGGTTATAGTTATCATTCCAGCAATTAGTTTGCAACACGGACTTCATCCATCAAACACAGTTTACCCAGGATACTATTGTAATTGTTATTACTAAAAATTACACATTTTTAAGAAATCTGTGCATTAAGAAAAAAAGAATATTTTAATAATCAGCCAAAGGGTGTTAAAACTACACTTCACTGGCATTGTAATATTATCATTGTGCTTGGTACAGCATCTAGTGATTCTCTTTTACAATGCAGCAACGATTATGGAATCATTGTAAATTACAGACTTTTTAAAGAAATCTAAGCAATAAACACTGACATTTCACCAATTATGGTTGAAACCTCACCAAGCATTAAAATAAACCTCATAAACCTCAGTGTTGAGAAAACTCAGGAAATAAAAAAGCAACACAATTTTAACAATTTTAGAAATTGTAGCCAGTGGTCTGGAAATTATTAAAACCAGATCGGCTGGTTTGGATTGCATTAGTAATGCTACAGTTCAGTTTGGGCATAGAAATCAGGTATACAAACACAGGAAAATAAACAGTCATGATAGTGCTGATTTGGTTACAGAATGAGGTTCAGTTGGAATTTTAGAATTGTAATTTGTGGAAAACTTTAGGTGTTTGCAGTTGCTTTAGGGGCACTGTGTACTCAGCAGCGTGCGCATTAAAAACACATTATTGTGCACGTGGTGGTGTGAAAAACCCTTATTTCATAATTCTGTCTGGCCCTAACTTTCCCACAGGTAAGATGCAGGTCAATAAGGACCAAGTCACACTTGTCCATCCTTTTACATTGCATTAAAGCTGCTCATTCAAATGCATGGACTACTGAGCATCAGAACAAACAGAAAATCAGACATGCACATTCTATCTTAGTTCCACAATTGTAGACAATTGTGGAACTACGATAGAAAAAAAAACTTAAGATAGACACGAGTTACCAGTGTATGATATCACTAAATGTATCAGTGAAAATTGGTTTGTTGCATGACTCCAAGTACCCGTTTAAGGCAGGTGTTTTAAATTGCTCTGTATTGTTGCAGAGCAGTGTTTCTCAACTAGGGTTCCGTTGAACCCTAAGGTCCTCTAGATTCACAAATGTAAACTGTGGATATTGTAATTATGGCAGGGGTTCCCTGAAAACCTGAAAGCTATTTCAAGAGTTTCCCTATGTTAAAAAGGTTGAGAAACACTATTATAGAGTAACCAAAGTCTTTGCACTTTTAATTGAGAAAGAATAGTGTGTCAGCATGACACAGGATAGTCCAGAAGGAGATGTAATAAACACAGTAGGCAATTAAATTATTAGTGTTTTATGATGTGGTGCCCATTAGCCTTTGGAGCTGTATAATTCATTCTACTTTTCATTATTGTGCAGAAAATAAACTTTATTTGTTGGTTTGTAAATATTTCCCTAGAACCAAGACTTTTGCAGCTTTTAAATAGTAATTGCTATTTATTATGTCATTCTATTAGTTCACCGTGACTTGTTTAAAGCCTGTGTCTTTATTGTACATCATTTAAAGATTTAAAAACTAGTCAAAGGGTGATGCAGAATTTGCACAAAATGTAATTTGCTAATGACAGCACTTATACTTAACTTTTACCTATTTCATCAACAAAAGAGAACATTCATATAATTGCTTTTTATTTTCTCTTGTATGTACTCAATATTCTTTGTGAAGCAAACAAAAGTTAGTTCATATTGCTATTAATTCATTTGTGAGAATACATTGGTTTTCTTTTTCTGTAAATATAACTCTGTAGAGAAAAGTCTAGGAGTTTAGGTAGGCATATAAAACCCTTAAAAGTTACAGTAACATTTTCATAAAACAATACTCAGATATATGTTTAATAGTACTTTGACCTGTCTATGTACTTGTTTCCTGTAATGTCTAAAATACAATGCTAGCTGAACAGAGTTGAGCACTTCATAATATGTGCTATGTATTTGTCTGTATTTGTCCAGATTCAAAGAAAAAAAAACATGTTACCCTGATTTCCATGACACCTACCAGACGCTTTTCCCCAGTGACTTCCCTAGCCATAGTGCAACTCTTTCCATTCTATCTATAGTAAATTACTAGTAAATCCCTAGTAACTACACTCACCCCTGTCAACACGTCTGATAGCTCACTGACCACATTCAATGACATTCTGCACTATCTTGTCTAAAACCCCCCCACCTACTGTCTAAACTATATTTTCTATTAGACCCTAGTCTGCCTTTTTCTCTGTAATCCATGGCAAACTAATATTTTGCCTCCTATATCTCTTTAGACCTATTTTTCTATATATTCTCTCTTTATAATACCCCTTAGCACGGGTAAAAGTTTACATAGACCTGATTTATTAGCAATACAAGACTGGGGAAAATAGTCTTTCATGTGGAATGGTAAGTTGATCCCCCCCTCCACCCCCCTATAAAAAGACTTTCATCACTCAGATTTTGTAAAACTTACAACTGTTTTAATAAGCTTTTTATTTATTCTGAGGTCATATGACACTGCATTCTCTATTCTGTACATTTTATACGGAGTGTGGACCCGATCTATTATCTTACATTTGTATATCTAGTTTAGATCCTACCTATTATTAGCACCGCAAACTTTGTTAGCAACCCTAACTATTGGCTTTCAATTTCATATCTGTGGTGCAATTCCCGTGTTTGGTTTTGCACAATAAAAAGGCCAACCTGTTTTCTTTCAGTTTCCAAGCCAACTTGCTGCTGTGATATGGTGAAAAGTAAAAAGATGTATTGTTTGTGAATATAATCGTTCCTTTTTTTCTTTTTCACCAGGGAAGCTTCCCTACACTACCATTTTCTTATTGGGAAGTCCACCATTCCAGGGATTGTAGACAAGATCTGCAAAGTTTTGTGGGAGGTTCTCCATCCCTTGTTGATACCAAACCCCCCGGGGTTATTATTGCAGCCAATTCTAATAATTTTAAGAAATATTATTGCTGCCACTGATGGTAATTCTGTGGGCTATTATTGCTGCCACTGACAACATTGATGGAGCTTATGGCACTTTTTAAAACATAGCAAAACAAAGGGTGAAAGTGTCAACTACAAGCCATACACTATAAAGCTACACCTACTTCAATGGCCATGCCAACTTTTTGGACCAACCAAATGTTTAGTGGGTGGTGCACTAAGCATGCCATATCTTTCCTCTCTGTATCTCTAAACTTCTAATTTATTTTACGCATTTAGTATCCCAATTTTATAATATTTAAAACGTTTGTGTACAATTTTGAATGAATTTAAATGAAAACTGCAGCCTAGGTGCCTGCAGTTCTTGGTGGTAAGTAAATTTCCTACTTTTATAATGAAATACATTAGATTCATTTTTGGGTGGGGGTGAACAAAAAATATTTGCCCCAGGTGTCGGAATAATTGCATATACACTATATGCTAATATTCAGATTAGGGGGGTTGGCTAAAGCATAGGAATTTATTGGCAGTACAGTAAAGCTGTCTAGCATGTTACCTTCTGGCATAAGAGACAGAAATGGAGGTAACAGTATAGAAAAAACTACAGAGGTCATTAATTTTGTATGGACTGCCAACACACCTTACTGTTGCCAAAACTTCACCAAAAACTTTTTTGGATGCAATGAATAACAATTATTGTGCTTTACTGCCTTAGACAGTATTCATTTTTGTGTGGTTAATGTATACACCTTCATAATAGAACACATGTTAATACACACTTTAGCGCAGCATAAAACATGTTCAATGTAAAATAAATTTCCCAGCACATCACAACACACAGAGTTCAACAAACATGCACTTTCAATTATCTGATCAATTTTTAATTGAAATATTTTATTAGTGGTTATATTTTCTTTGTGTAGCAGCCTTTCTAAGTTACACAATACAATGTAATTCCAATAATCTGTAACCTGGCTGCGACAGATGTAAGGCTGGTATTTATTAAGTCTTTGTGATATAATGATACAGGTAATTTTGACTCATGTTCATATCAGAATACAATTGAATTTTTTTTGAATTTTTTTTGTAGATTTCTGTTCCTGTCAGTGGAGTAACAGTGTTAATGACTGGCCTCCCTTATTGCAATGACTACAACACTGTTTGGAAGTATATTCTGAATTGACATTTTCTTGACACTTTGAAATGTGGCATCATTAAAATGAGCTGCTTCTTTTTGATAAATGCATTATTCTGTCTAGATTCCTACTAAAATAAAGGTGATAAAACATCTGCTAGTGCATTTTGTAGTATGTGTATGGAGTGTGGTGCATTTTGCCATATAATTGGCCTTTCATGAAGCTTTTTGCAGAATATGTGGGATATAGATAGATAAATAGATAGATAGATAGATAGATAGATAGATTACTTAGATTGTGTTCTGTATTTAATGTACACCAATTTAAATAATGCTTAGTTTCGTCCAACACTAAAGGACTTTTACCCATAATTTTACATATATTCAAGACATGTATTCAATAGGAAAACTGTGTGAATCATTAGTAATTGATTCACACATTTTCTAATTTAATATTAATAAAATTGTAAAAATGTTGGGTGAAAACATTTATAAATTGACCCTCAAGGGATCCTTCACTTATCAGGTTTATTAAGCATCTGTTCAAGACGGGTGTATGCTTCATGTACTTTCTTTTGTTACAATGCCATACTTCTTCAATTATTGATGCAATCTTGGAAGTGTCCTGGTCTATTTTTATTTGTCAGTACCCTGACCTAGCTTTCAGAATACTGATTTTGCACCAACCAATCTACAGTTGTTTAGTGCGGGCATTTAAACAGTGCTCTTTACAGATAGACCCAGATAAAGAAAGGCAAAGACCATGAAGCAACTCCTTCATGACAAAATAGAATAAATTACAGGAATTAATTAGGTTAAGGTAAAATGGGTAATAAAAGAGGAAGGATAACTTACTGGATAAAGTGCATCAATAAAATTTGACCTAAAATATATTTCTGTTTAAATACATAGTATTATGTAGTCTGCTTCCGGATTAAACTTCATTTTCATGATTTTTTTTCTCCTTTGTATTTATGAGAAAACTTCAAGTCCATTTACTTTAATTAATAAGGCATATTTTTTTTTTACTAGCATTAGTTACAAGATTGGGTTTGATTTTAAGTTTGACCTTTTCCTTTTTCTTCTTTTCTACCTAGAGGAGGACTTTTTAGGATGAGCTTGGTAAAATCTTTTTTTCATTTTTCCTTGAAAGATTTACATTGGCCCAGTTCATGAAGGATGGTTATACACCAGCAAAATACTTTATTTTTTCTTCTTTTTAATTACTTTTTTTGGATGTGTTCTGCATTGTGTTTACAGTGCTTAGCTTTTGGAGGCAGAACAGCCGTACCAGGTTTATTTTATTTTTTTATTTTCCTGAACAAGATGATCAATATTTTTAGCAAAGTGAATTTTACCACATTCATTATGTTAAGTTTAGCATTTTTTGCAAAAGATAGTTCTTAGTTAGTAAGCAAATAGCCTAAATTTCTTCAGTAGATCAACTTCTGAGTAGATATAAAATTTAAGCTTTGCTATAAACCCTATGTTGTCTTTGTCTTGATTGTGCACATCCAGTGTTCCTCCATTGATTTAAGCCAAAAAGCAACATCCAACACTGAGGTGACATTGTAGAACCAAAGGAAGATAAAAGTGAGCACTGGGTGTACTAAGTATATAGAGCAACTTACTGCTAAGGATGACTATATTAACATTACAAATAATAAAACTGGCACAGAGATTGGGAAAGTAAATTAAATAACTTTAGATACCCTTTAGGTAACATATACAAGTATCTGCAAGAAAACAATATTATAAACAATAGCCAGCATGAATTTATAAAAAGAGAGGCTGTCAAACTGTATACTTTAAAATTTTCTACACAAAATGTGAAAAAAAGTTTTCAGTAAATGAGATGTAAAACTTTGACACTTTCCTATCAAATATTTCAAGATGATATTCGGTTCAGTTTGAGGTACCTAATATTGTATGGATACAGGTCATAGTAAGATAATTTGAAAAATATATTCAAAATGCCTAAATTAGTCACACATACTCAATTTTCATATCTAAAATTTTCAGTGTTGGTATAGCTTATGCAGCAATGTTTTATCTATATTTCCTCCTGGCAGCAAAACACAGTTTCTCACGTACAATTATACACTGGTGTTTCTTTCAAAACTGGAACATTAACAATAACCAGAGGATACAAAGCTTGCCAACATGATGATCGCAGGCTCATTAGAATTGGAAATGTATTGCATTTTATAGAAATGTATGTAGAACTTAACTAAAGTTAGGCTTTTTGCCATAGATTGGAAAGTTTCTAACGTGTTCATAATGCTTTGGTACACTATTTTAAAAAACTAACTTAAAACATTTTTTTTTATTTAATTAACTTAATTTACATTTGAAATTTAGCATATAGCATAAATTAAGTTAACCATAAGTCAGCCTAGCAAATACATTAAATAAGAGGGAATGGAACACCTCATGGATTAGAATAGGTAAATATGAATTTAGAAATTTGAATTGAGTAAAATAATGTTACTTGCAAAGTATCATTAGGAAATGGTGCACACAAAGAGTTTAGAAGATCATAATATTAGTTCTAGCAGAAGCAGCTCCCTAAATATGCAGCCTTGTTCTGCTGATTTCAATCATCATTTCACATCATCAAGGAATCAAGGAATATTATTGTTTTTTTTTTTAATTTCCCTGCTCAATGATAATTAAGTGAACAGCTGTTGGTAAATCAGCCTCATTGGGAGGATCAGACCATATATTGTCATGCCTGATTGGTAGTCATAGAACTATGCTATATATTCCTGGGATGACTAAAAATGACAATTTTGTTTTTGTTATATTTTTTGAAAAATATGCATTTTCATGAATTTTTCGAGAATATAGCTACACTTTTCAAGTTGTCTGCAAAGACCTTGGTGTTGTCATCAAAATTGCTGAGAAGGTCAAGTGGACCAGTGAGAACAAGTTTAAATAACACATCCAGTGTTTCCATAAATCAAAGGTAAACTATCTGTAGTAAAACAGGTTTTTAAAGACAGGTAAGGAATAATTTGCAAGTGAATTGGCAACATTCCTCCAAATGTGTTGAGTTATTCAACTGTCTTTTGTGTTGTAGTAGAGGACTCTTGGCGGTTGCAGGTGAGGGAAATCTGGTACTATATTTTAAGATAATACAAAAATCTGTGACAAAGCATGCTTGAAACTTTTAAAGCAGCTTTTCTTGATATTAACCTTTAACATGGGGCAGCCCTTAAAATAACTTTTTAGGTCATGGGATGCCCCTACTATAATTACTATGTATCACATTACATTAGCCTGGTGGTCAGTGACAATAATGCCTATTACTGGCCATTGGGAAAAATGTCACCCTTAAAGATAGCCATAAAGAACATTGATGTCAATAAAACTGACCAGATAGGCACAAATTGCTCAAGGAATCCCTATCTAAACTTGGAGGAACCCTGGTTGAGAAACACTGGTTTAAAGCTTTAAATTAAGATTATATTTGTATCTAAAAACAAACACAGTGTAAATTTCCTTCCCCCGATTCTTAAAATTAGAACATTTCTTGGGTTTGGAACCTGGCAGTAAGCACTAGACCCCCCCCCCCCTGCCCCCCGCCTAGCCATACTAGGCCTCAGCTTCCTCCCCAAAAAGAGAGCAATAGTTGGAGAAAGGCTTCATCTCTACATACTTTCCCACCAAAAGTTAGTAAGGGTTTTCCAGGTGAGAGGCTTTTTTGGAATATGTTAGCTCCCTTTGATAAAGGGGCCCCTAGATAGCCTCCCCTTCACATTGGAGAATCTACACAGGGGTACAAAGTGCCTTTAACCCACTTCCAAATTAAGTTAAATATCTATTAAATATCTATCTAGTTAAATATCTAAAAAACAGTCATATGCATGAAGTATTTTCTCAAAATAAAACTATATTACCAAATTAGTGAATTTTAAAATGATAACCTTTAGGGTTAAAAGGTCCCTAAAAGTAAATCAATCATCTATCATGTCACCTGGAATTATAACTCCACACCAATCACATCATTGCCAATATGTTTGGGACATGAGTGGAAACTTCTGCAGGTAAAATAAAAGTATTTGTATATTATTAATAGTTAAAGTAAGATTTCACTGCAAATATTTTAAATTAAAGGAAACCTTGTAAATCATTTTACTCATTTCAGTTTTCGTCAGACCTTTCCATAAACTTTGAAACTATAAAACTGATTATTAAAACTAAAAGAGTCATTATTTCTATGCATAAAATAAATGATGCTCACTAGACATCTTATACACAAAAAACTGTGACAGCACTTGGCTAGAACTTTTTACTGCATTTGTTCTGTCTCATTAGTTCATTACATTTATATAATATAACACAGAAAGGTCTTTCTGGCACAGCAACAGGAAAAAATGTTCAATGGTTGAAAGAAGTCAGAATGGCTTGTCTTAAAAAGCTAGCATGTGTAAGCACTGAGATGGAAAAAGGACATCGCTTCAGAAATACTCTGACACTACCTCCACAGCTCTTTTGTAAAGATCAAAGTGTTTCCTTTTGTGACCAGATACTTCTTGATATTTTAAGACAATCAAATTCAATTTTCCCTTTATATTAAATCTTGATAATGGCATTTTACTGTCACTTTTAAATGTGAAAGGAGATAGGCGCCTCTAATATTTTCTAACATTAAATGAAAAGTTTTAACATTACCATCACTAAGGTCTTAACAAACAACTTAATAAGGAGTGAGGGATATTATTCAAAATAATTTTTTTTATTTCCAAATATTGTTATATATACTGATTCACAGCAATGTGGGTCCAAATAAGCTCTTATAACCATTTTATTTGCAGTGGATTTTAAGGACATTCTCAGTGCTTCTTGGTGTTCACTTAAAAAAGACAGGAAGACTAAAACTTTCAATAGCAATGTTAGCTTGAAATATTGGAAATTTTAAATATTAGAATCTAATACTTTTCTTTTTATACTTGCAGACTTTTTTGAAAAATAATATTAAAGCCCAATAGAAGCCATTTTTATTTATTTTCGGTAAAGCAAGTTAGAGTGTTAGAAGGGAAGGTTTACAGCCTCTAACAGATTTTCATTGCCTTCCTTGATTGTATCAAGAATATCTCTCCTCACTACCTACATGACATGACAGGAAATCTCTCTTATAGGGCCTGATTTATTAAAGCTCTCTAAGACTAGAGAAGATAGACGATCAATGAAGTACCTGGGTGATTTAGCAAACTGGGATGAATCTGTTTAAAACATTTGCCAACTAAACCATGATTTTTAAGGAAATCCATCCCAGGTTTGCTGGATCACCTTGGTTCATCCATGATATATGGGATAGATATCTTCTCCAATCTTGGGGAACTTTAATAAATCAGCTCTGTAGTGTCCGAGAAAAAAACACAAACAGAGTAAATAAGGAAGGGACCAAAACAATATTTATATGGCTCTCTGTGCCAATGCCTGTATCCCCAGTTACTTCTACTCACAAGGACAGGAATTAGAAAATCGTCCCAAATGGGGGTCAATCTATACTAAAAAAATAAAAAAAAATATCTGGAGTTTGAATGAAAAATATTATGACAAAGTTTCAGGGTTACTAGCACAATTTAGAAGACACTGGAATATGAATTTTGTCTTTGCTTTGGTATAAAACACTATTGCCTGTGCAGAATCATAAAGTGAGTTTATGGATTTCCATACAGCTTGTGTAAGATGGAAAATGTGCCATTCATCCAAAAGACAGCACTACTACTAATTGGACATTTGTATCATTCCAATAAGAATGCATACTAGGCTCAAATTCTATAAAGAAATAATACAGTAAAAGGGGAATAGTTAGCTAAATATATATATATATATAAATATGTTATATATATATATTATTATTTATATTTCTTAAAAAAATGTATCTGACACGAATCCTCTGCACTAAACATTTTTGGGTAAATTTTGCTATTACAGAATAAATTAAACATTTCAGTTATAATTTCTAATTAGTTGAAGCCTATATTTTAAATATGCATGCAGTTACAAAAAGAAATTGAGCTAATGGCTTTTTTTTATCTAAAGCTTGTGTTTAATGACCCCCCACCCCACCGTGCACATTACAATTAGCCATGTATTGGACTAATTGATTTTCTTAGCACTGTGTGTTTATAATTAACCTCTGTATTTTAAAAAATGCAAATGCTTTAAATTAATCAATTAAAATTACCTGAATCATTGCAAATGTGCAAACTTGTTTATTGTTGTAGCAAAGTTCAATAGCCTTTGTGATGTGTAGTTTGCCAAATTACTTAACATGCAGTAAAGTACATACTACCGTCACATGATTATATTATTTTGAAGTTAGTTTTCCATTTAGGTAAATGTTTAGAATTTTGTAACCACTTAAGGTACAGTGATCACATTAAGACAATACCATAAATGCAGAGGCACTTTAGGGATACAAACTCCTATCCATACTAAGAACCTGTGTTTGATATGTAAAGTATTGATTTAAATTAATTTAAGTTTATAAGCTTTATATCAGTAAGAACAGAAGTATGGAAGCATTTATTACAACCATAAGCATTGCTGATTTTAGAGTAGTAGGCTCTAGGCTTTCCTCGTTATGGTCTCATGACCTAGTGGGTTTGAAACTAGAGAAACCAGAAACAGAATGGTAGCACCTGTAACAAGACAGTGGTGGCGGCTTTTTAGCTGTTTTAATATTAGCTTTCCTGATTTCTAAATGTTCAAATATATTATATTATAAATATTATACTCATACTAATATATATACCGTAAAATAAATTGTATAAATAAAATCAGAATTGGTAAATTACTTTGTTTTCTCAGAGAGTAAAAATGTAAAAATTAAGCCATCTAGAGCTTTACATGTCTGCAGTAATACACTTTGTTTGAATATCAGGCTCTTTATACAGACACTCATTCCTGCCTCTTTCTTACTGGCCAATGGCACAGCACATAGTAATACTAGTACATTGGAATGTCATTGTGAGGGTGACAGGGACCAAATGCTACACTACTATGGCATGAGGTTGACCATAGCAACCAAGCAGTGAGGGCTCAAAGTGAAATGGGGCCCATAGAGGGAGGGAGCTATGAGAAGCTGTTCCTCCTCCCACATTGCTTTCACAATTAAAAATTAAAAAATTAATTTTATAGTTTTCAAACTTTAACTAATAACTTTTGTATACTTTACATATTATACTGTAAAATAAATGTCATGAAAAACAATGTACTGCTTTTACACATATAAATTTACTGTATTGCATTCAATACAGTTATTTTGTATTTATTGCAATACAAATAGATTTCAATTTCCTATCGCGCCCCGAACAGAATGTCTGCACACACCAACGTCACCAGGAACTCTCCGGTGACTCATCGAGTGCTGAGAAAGCCGACCGGAGGACGAAAGAAGACGGGCATCACAGAGAAGGGCGCCAGCGGATCAGGTAAGTGCTTTATTTATTATTGTTTTCTATAGGTTTACCTACCCCGAGTGTGACTTGGAGTTACCGCTTCCAGCATCCTTTTTCTACCCCGAGTCACACTCGGGGTTACTGCTGGGGAGGTTAACACCCTACTAAATGATGACCGGTTTCAGGTAATACTCATAAGCCCTCAATACTATTAGCTCAGATTACAAAAATAACATATGAAGGTAAGGATGGTTAATTAATAAAAATATAGGTGTAAGTTATTTGTAGGGAGCCCAATGGGATTCAATTTGGAGATTGCAGTCACAATGCTTTATGAATGTTTGGGCCTGATTTACCAAGACTCTCAAAGACTGGAGACATTAGACTATCTTTAAAGAACCTGGGTGATCCAGCACACCAGGAATGGATTTCCCATGATAGTCTATCTTTACCAGTCTTGGAGAGCCTTAGTAAATCAGGCCATTTACATCTGCCAAATCTCTACTAGAATTGAAAAAAGCAAGCCTCATCTCAAAAAAAACATTGGTAAATAATTCACAAAGCTTTAACATATCTTTAGGAAGCTAATGTTTTCAACCACTGAGGACCTTTAATGGCTAGGAAGGGGCACAAGTGCTTACTGGATTGTAAGGCCTTGTGAATATAGGCTAATCTCCATGAACACATCAAATAACTGTCATTTATTTAAATAAATGTCTCGCTCCTAAATAAAGCTTTGTGAATTGAAAAAAAATGCCATTGGTCTGTCAGCGTACCATACAATTGGCTAGGACATATCACTGGATTGTATTTCCACGCAAAAAGCTTAACTTTTTTTGTATGGAATTTTTTTTTACATTGTAGGCCTATAATTCTTAGGAATAACTCATGGAAATATGTCCAATATTTAATATTAATAATAACAAACTTTAATTAAAAAAACACAAAAAACTGTTAAAAAAATTAAAATAATAGTGAAGCCTGTAATATAACTGTATGGTAGCATTTATAATATATATCTAATATTATAATAAATATATATATAATTATATCTATTAATTATATAATAATTAAATATATAATTATATATATATATATATATATATATATATATATATATAAAGATTTCTTTGTATTAGACTCCGGGGGATGACAACAGAACAAGGCAAGTGGGTTTTTTTTATGTTTTAAGCGACCCCGAGTGTGACTCGAGGTTATTGCTTTTTGCAGGTAAAATCCACCCCGAGACACACTCTGGAATACTGCTAGGGGGGTCAACTGTCATGGTAGCTTTATCACTTTAATCACTTGTGAATAATTCATTCATAATCAGCAAGGTAAAATGAAAGGGAGGAAAATTTTGTTTTTCTGTATTAGTGGTAAGCAGCTCAGGCAAACATTGGCATGTTTAATATGTATTGATATGCATATATATTACGTGTATAACAGCTTCTTTCTTAACCAAACAGCAATATGTTAGGGCAAAAATAAGTGACAATAATTCTACAGTGTGCATAACCCCATGTGATGTATGTTATTGTTTTCCTTTTTTCCTGATTAAATTGCCACAAAAAAGTTTTATACTCTGTCTATTCTAAGAGAGCACAGTGATGACTTTAGTTAGGCTCCCAGGACAATAATCTTTTAGAATTTGATTTTGAAACTGAAGCTTTCAACACAGATTGGAAACAGAACAAATATTTCTTATTTTGCCCGTTGACCTTACATAGTTTTGTTCTCAACTGTTGTGAACAAAAAAAAATACAGAAGTCTCATAGACTGTCAAAAATAAATCATTTGCTCCTATTGCAAATAAACTTTACAAGACCTTAGGTTGTTTTAAAATGTTATAAAGCAAAAAACTGTTTAAAATACACAAGTGTCTACATTTTATAAAATATGCATGAACATTTTATTTTAAATACATAGACAGGACCATATGTTTTAAAATGCTTTTTTTTGGCAGTTGAGTAAAAAGTCAGGTAAGAAAAAAGTTGCATCAAATTGTAGATGTGCACATAATAACACTACAACAATTTCAACAATATTTATAATACATATATATTAACCTGAGAATATTAGAAACTTTTAACTTGAGTATAAACCTAGGGGAAATACACCACTAGTGCCTATCACTGCAGTCCATGTGCCCATTACTGCTAATACTCAAAATAGTAATCAGTGTTTTTTTTCGATATTGTTACTATACTTGATTGCATAGTTTTGCAGTATACCATTGTTTAAAGACATTGTTATTTTGTCTTATTGTATAGTTTAATATAGCGCTCTCTACGTATCCCTTGAGAAAGAGTAAGCGGTAAAACACATTGGGATATGAGACGCTGTTATTGATCTCGCTCTTATATGATTTTGAGTATACTACTGTATGTCTAGCTAACTGGTCTGCTATCCCATGCTATTGAATAGGAAAGACTCCCCCCCCCCCCCCCCTTCCCAAGTGAATATACAGAGTTTGTACTTTGAGTTGTGACAAATTTTCTTTTATTCTATTATCAATACAAACATTTTGTGCCGTATGGTGGTTAGTATATCTTTGAGATTTGTGGTATGCATTGGCTATCTAAAAATACATCTTGAGAATATTGGTTGAATTTGAAATTTGGTTGTTTTGATATTTATTGCCATAAATGGTGACAGGAAGGAAACCTTAGCAAACACAAGTTTGGGATTAAATATGGAGTTAAAATATATAATTTATATTGTAGAGCTGTTTTATTCCAGAACAGATGTAAATGCATTTCTCTTTACGCTTTAAAATGCTATTGAGGCATTATGTTGTCAAAATGACTGAAAGAAAGGTATCTAAGTAAAAAACAAAATAAAAAAAACATAGATTCATAAATTTTTATTCATCTGAATATTTGCTTGTAAACTTGGTAAATCTATAGAAAGTCACAGTAATCCACGTAACTATGCTTCATAAATTACAAAGTCTGCAAGGATTGGAAAACTTTAAATGCATATATTCAGATCAAATAAATTGCCAATTTCCTTTATTTGTGAACCAATTTACTCATTACTAGTCCATTATTTTTTTACTCTTGGAGGTATGGTCAAAAAATTCAATGAGCCAGACATTTGTCCAAAATTCACCAAGTTAAATTGCCTGAAATTGATCAACATCTGTTCGCTAATATGAAAAGGTTTTAATCATAACATTAATGTTATTTTAAAGGAGTGAAAGTTACTTTCCCTACACATTCACCTTACCTTATTTTTACTGAAAATGCAAATGTCTACAGAGCGCATGTTTAGCACTTCATGGGGTCTACTTTTTAGAATATCAAATAAACAGCATGTCCCCACTTCAAGAGCTAATCACCCCAACACATTGCATAGTATCCTAATAATATGGGGTTATATGCAAGAAAAGATAAATGCACTGACATATCTTATGATATAATATATATTGTATTGTACATTTTTTTGGTACTACAGTGGTACATCAGATGGGTTTTTTATGTTTAACTAAAGCAGATGTACAATCTAATATTATTATTAACAACTTGAATTTATATAGTGCCGACATGTTATGCAACACTTCTCAAAGTCCATAGTTGTGTCACTAGCTGTCCCTCAAAGGGGCTTACAATTCAATGTCCTGCCATAGTCATATATCATTACCCCAGTCTAATGTCAGTTTTTTGGGGAAGCCAATGGGCCTAACCGCATGTATTTTTGGAATGTGGGAGGAAACCTAGCCTAGTCTTGAATAGTATAAGATAGAATAAAAGCTATTCAATTTCTTAATTAATATATAGTTATTCTATATGCCTTTGTCCCAAAATAAATTTTATCTGTATAAAAAACATAGTTCACCCTACAGTACTACAACTAATAAAACTACTACTGTAGTAGCTACTTATGTATTGTTACCTCAAATCTTGTTCAGAGGAAGAGGTGTACATGTCAGGTGTACATGCTTGCCATTTCATGTCCTTGATAGTGTTCCTGGTTTGTTTGCACTGTGATTAGAAGTTTATCTTCTGCTTTTTGTACAGTTAGGAAACATTCTCCTCACAGTGGGGATCTAGTCTGACACAGTTTGCAAGCTAAGATAATGAACCTAGGTTAGTTCAGCCATTTTAGATATTTATAGGCTATATGTTCCTAGAAGTAATAATAGCATATCAAACTGTGAGAACAACAGAGAAATTTTGACTATAGTTCTGCTTTAACAAAAAAGTCAGTTAATCTTCTTGCTATATAAACATGATTTTGACGTTTCGGAGAACTTATATTTTGACTAGACTTGGTGTCTAGTATTGGGTCTGTGCCTGATTCGAACCAAAAATTCATCACTCAGCTCTGAACATTGCCAATGCTTGGGGATCATATTTGGTGTGTAGGACAATGATATAGTGTACAGTGGAACAATGTGTAACTTACGTACAAGGTATTAGCATATGGGTTCTATAGTTTTGGCTATTTGGAGTATCAGTAAGGCATGCCTTCCAAAGTGGGGAGAAGAGGGTCTGTCCTAAGCCTGTCACTTTACACCCTGAGCCAACCTGAAACAAATGTGGGTAACCTGTTGTTCTTTAGAGAATACTGCTGACCCCTAACAGTGCCAGAGCATGCAAATACTGAGCAGGACTTGTACAGGCAGTAGAAATTAACACAGTCACAGTAGGAAGGAACACATATATATTTATTTTATACTTTTAGCCATGCATTTCTTAATTACAGTTATTCTTTATCACCTTAGGGCCTGTACAGGACTGTGGGGATTATTACTGATACATTTCCCCAGAGTATGGAGCATGGGTTTTTTAAAACCAGGGTGTGCACTGGGTAAAAGAGTCCAGGATAGTGGAGGCAAATTTGCTAGGGTTGCTGTGGTAAAGTAAATTTCAGGGCACTGAACTCTGGAATGGGAAGAAATGTACTAGGTGGGTCTTTCTATTTTACCCCGGGTACACCCAGTTGTTTGTCTTCAGCAGACTGCAGGCCTGGTATAAGAACACAGGTGTGCTAGTATGGTGGAGGTGGTAGTGGAGATAGCAGTATTTAGAGGGGGGGAGGTAGTGAAAATAGCAGCATTTAGGAGGGGTAGTGGAAATAGCAGCATTTGGAGGGGGGGGGGTAGTGGAAATAGCAGTATTTAGGCTGCAACCCCAAGTTTCTGTGGAGTCTGTGCTGTTTGCAAAGGAAAGCAGTTGTGGATGTTCATCTATGCTTATTTGATTTATGGGCATTAGGGCCCTTTTGCTTTGTTTTTCATTTATGCTGTAGGAAGCTGTTTTTCATTTCAGGGCAAAATACAGAGACTCTTAACCCCCCTAGCGGTATTCCCGAGTGTGACTGGGTGGATTTTCCATGCCACAAGCAGTAATCCCGAGTCACACTCAGTGTCACTTTAAACTTAAAAAAACCCACTTACCTTGATCCGTCAGTATCCCCTGGCGTCCTGCTGCTGTGGGTGGGGGGGATCAGCAATAAATTCAAATAATTTTGTATTTGATTTAATACAAAATAGCTGTATTGAGTACAATACAAATAAATTTTCAAATAATATATATATAATTATATTACATATATGTTATACAAGCTACTGTACAGTTATATTACATGTTTAACTATTTTTTTAACAGATTTTTGTGTTTTTTTTATTTAAAGTTTATTATTAAATTTATTAAATATTGGACATATTTTGGTGAGTTATGTCTAAGAATTATAGCCTACAATGTAAAATAAATTTCCATTTACACATTTGTATCTCTTTATATATGTTATATTGAGTAACTGTGTCTCGGTCTTTAAGTGACAACGTTTCCTTATAATGAAAGCAAAATAAATAAGTAGAGAAACAGAGCAAGAAAGACAGGAATCATAAGAAAGAAATAAAGATGCTTTGAGTCCTAAATTGGCACATTTAGGAGCTATGGGAACTTGCATGTATATATATCTTATTCTTTGTTCTTAGTAACATCACCTAGTACACTTGGATACTTGGCCATTTAAATTCTCCAATTAAATGGTGAAGGTATGTATGCTAAAATGAAGCCTCATTTGTCAGTATTACTAAAATGAGATGTCAGGCATTGATATTTTTTTCTCTAGAAAGGTACAGTGTAATTTCTGTATTGCCCATATAATTTCCGCTAAGTCAAGAAACCAGCAAGAATATTTTTTTTCAGATTCAGCAGCTCATTAACAAAGGAACACATCAGGAATACTGGGAACATGGCAACAATGATGTAACACAGTAGACAATAGGCCTATTTTACAAAGTATTTACATCACAATAAGGCTCTTTGATTCAGCCACATGAGTATAATTTTCACATTTATTAGCCAAAGCAGAAAATAACTGTCACATTTATTTTTAAAGTATACTTATTCTGATGCGTTGATATTATAAGTTGGGAATAATGTATGGACGTATGCAGATATATTTATTAGAAAGGGTTATTACTAAACAAAACAAACCTAAATAGCTGCTTTAATTGTTTCTGTTAAATCAGAATGCATTGCTTTTTACATAAGAATAAGCTTTTCTTAACTTATCAGAACCACCTTTAACAACCACCCACACAATGGTAATACTGTCTGCATTACCAGCCCATCACAAGGTTTGCTTCCAATGTACATAGCAAGCAGTGTTACCGGTGGCTGGTGGTTGTCATATGTGGTACTGCCCCTTAACAACCACCAATCAAACCAACTCCAAGCAGCATATCCATTTGGTCCATTAATAAATATAAATTACATTTAAAATAGTCAACATTTGCATGTGCAAACATGCTTATGGATTCTGAAAAACGCCAAACAACAAGCACAACTTAGTGGTGAGCCAAACGTTACTCCTAATTGTCATAAAAATAAATCAGAGAATCATTATTCAAGCGGACTGAGTTTGTCTAAAAAAGGAAGTATTTTTTTATATTTAAGTGCAAATTATACACTTTGCTTCCTAGGCAACATTTTATCCAAAATGTATTCCCTGGGGTGCATACTGTAAGCAGCATCTAAAATATTTAAATTCTGTACACATCAGCTCCCATTGATTCATCAAGCAGAATCGGATTATCGGTCGCGCATTCGTATTTGCGATCCGAAATCGTACGTGATCGCGCTATTCAGCAACTGAAAAAGCTCGCGGCCGGAGCCGCGCATCTCCGGCAGCTTTACACTGGCGAGCTTGTATTAAAAGTCACTGTTCCCCTAAAAAATCATTCTTCACCATTGAGCTTAACAGATCCTCCTTAATCGCGCAGCTGAAATCTAATCGCCTTAATTGGCAGATTCGCGCTCCCTATTGTGAAGGCAGGAATCCGGCTGGAAGTGAGGCGAGTGTACGCACACACTCGAGTCCGGACCGCGGTAATCCGTGATCGATGGCCGCGCGTACTTTCGCGCTTCCAGCGAGCGTGGATTTTATTGATGAATCAGGGGCAGTGACTAAGCACTGTCAACCAATGACAGGAAATGTGTACAGGTAGGTTTACCAGGTAAAAATAAAAGTGAAAAAGCGTAAATGTAATGCCCTGGTCCTGTGTCAATGCAGCCCAGAAACCTATCCCCCAGTCTAATGCCACATTCTTCGCCTATACTCAAGCTCGGGAGGCTAGTTGTGCCGTCCCAGCACATGGGTGGCCCAGAGCTTTCATGCACAAAAGATCAAAGAAACACAAATTTGTCAAGTCTATGCAACTAACGACTACATAAAACGGAGACATAGGGCAGCTGGGTAATTGAGGAAAAATTGAAGAACCCCATCTGACAGGGAATTGTAAGTTTATATAACTTATAGTTCTTGTAGTTCACTCGATAGATTGTGTGATGAACAGTATATTATGGACAGAAACAAAAGCATATATATATATGATTTGAGAAAGCTGTAGCAGTAAGCGCATTCAAAAACAGAAAACCGATTTACAACAAATAAAATATAAAATGCATTTAACAAACAATTTGTAAATTAATTTAAACATTTAAATAATTTCTTTGAAATACTGCATGTAATTGTAATGTGTAACAGAAAGATTAAAATGCATAATTTAACAGTTTTATCAGAAAATTGTGCTTTTTCTTTTTTATTGAAACCTACAATAGCACATTGTTAATTGGGATTTTTATGTTTAGTAAACAGATATGTGGTTTCTTTTCTCATGTACCACGGCTTTTTTTACAGTTTAGTTTTTAAACAGTTTGTAGCATCAGTTATTTTGTTTTTTTAATAAACTAAAAGTGGTGTTAAATGGAAAAAGAATTATGTATGTTATGTAAATATTCTTCCAAAAATAATGAAATGTATAAATGAAAAGTTTTAAATTCTCAATTAACAACGTAAATAAAACTGAAAAGTAAAAAACTGAAAATCATAATTTGGTGTATTTAGCCTTAGATTTTAAAACAACATCTTCCCAGGTATAATGTGAGTGTATATATATATATATATATATATATATATATATATACAGTTTAAGAATAAACAATTATACATAATAGGTAATCATCAACAATATAATGAAGGTTAAAATACAAGGCTCCACAAACAAGCTGAAGACCTGTTTCAACAAATACAAATGTTTCCAGATATGCTGTTCAAGTAATTCTGCAAAAACAGAATGACCTCAAATGCAGTGGTCTGACAAATAAATGGAGTGTAGCAGATGATTAACAGAAAATGTCCAGAGGCCCTTATCAGCTTGGACTTGGCAGAAACTAATGGAACCCTGATACCCCGGTGCGGTGCAGTGTGGTCATAAGTGGTTTTCACGCAAGACTTGTAGCTTATCATTTAAGTCATTCAAGTCATTCATTCAACATGGAAACAAGTTCAATGACTATGCATTAAAACACAAGAATTGGTGCACAGAAAAAAAATCAATAGATGGACTGGAGCCCAAACGTTAAATATTTCATAATACAGCATGAGACTGCACCACCTGGTGTGCAGAACAATGGTTTGATATAGACTAACAAATGAAACAAAATAAAAAGTTAGTAAAACTTTGCAAAATATAGAAATATACAAAAGCTTTCAATGTGCAATCAAAAAGCTATAAATACAAAACTTACAAATCCTGCAAAATTACTATTTCGCATAAATTAGAGCATTACAAGGATAAGTATCTAGTGAAGTATAGAAAAGGTTTGATGCAGGTTTGGGGACACATTTCCGCAAATTAAGTTGGGTATTTGGTCAGAAATAATAGATTAAATGTACAGGCAAATATTTATCTAACATGCAATATAATAAAGTTGCTGTCCTGTTCCTGCACCCTGCACTGTATCAGTGTTTTTATACTGCTTTATATGTTGCAGTCATGTTCTTAGGATGATGAAAGACAAGACTTGGAATAAATGGAAAGTCTTTGTAATCCATTGACAGCACTATGTATTCCGTACCTTCTTGCCTCCCCATACACCTTTCAAAGAAATGCTGAATTGATATTATTTAGTGCCTGGCTTTAAACATGTAATTGCTATTCTACAGTTGAGAGGAAAAAGACTGACTAGTAACCATCTGTCTATTTCTATTATTTCAATAATTAAATACCTTCATATTCAGATAGTTAACTTTTGTGTTCTCCATGCAATACAATACAAGTCCACTGTGTTGCATTGATAGGTGTATTATAGTACCATTCGAAATAAATGGCACCACAACTGAAATAGTATGCATTTTATTACATCATTAAAAGTATTGTATATAATATTATATAGTAAGTGTTTTCTAAATGTTTATGCATGTAAGAAGAAAATTTAGTACATCTATCAATGTGACATATGATTACAACATTTTTCAGTATCTTAATAAAATTATCTTCTCCTTATTCTGCAACCATTCATGATTTCCCTAACTGATAACAATATATATATATATATATATATATATATATATATATATATATATATATATCATCCATACTTAGGAAATAAAACACCTCATAATAAGGCACTGAGATTTTAAAGGTACATAAAATGATTAACTACTTTAACATTGTTTATTTTTGAGTACCAGATCAATTGTACCTCCAAATTCTGTTTTTTTTATGATTAACGTATATATGCATGTCTGAACTGCCTCAAAACATATCACTATATCTAATAACTGTACTTGAACTGACCATGTGACCACAGTTAAGTTGAATCGCCTGATGGTTTTATTTCACATAAACAAATTTAATATTTATAGAAAAAAAATTGTAATGTGCATAGTAGTTGAACTAGAAAATGTTCGCCTAATAAAACCTAAAGTTTCATTTTAATTATTTTGATATCACATTTTACACATTACAAAGTACACACTTTACCAGGTTGAAGCCAGTTTACATTACAATCTGTGGAACCCAAGGTCAAGCAGAAAATTTTTCTCACTGTGACCTTTATATTGTATGTTTTCAAAATGACTTTATATTTTGTACATTTAAATAAGGCTTTTTGATCTGGCTTCATGTCCTGCGTTGCATTGAAAATTTGAGCTTTATTAATATACAGCAGAATAATTATACCCTGGTTTATTGTAGATGTTAATATATCTAAAATGGAACAATTTATAGGTAGATTCAAATCATAAATCAACAGACCAAAATTTGACTATAAAGTTTATTTCCTTTTAGACACCAGGAAAAAAATTAGCAAGTCAGGGGGAAAATGAATGCTTTCAATCTTTCCCATTTTTTTCATTAACATTTTGTTATGTTAAAAAATACTCTATAATATTTAGTGAAGATATAATAATGGTAGCACTTACACATATAGTAATAAAAATTGTAAAACTATTGATTAATTAGTCTGACTCAGACATTAATTTGTTAATATTTGCTGTTTGTTATTATTTTGCATCTATGGTATGCCTTTTATACTCACTTTTTAATCACTACTCACATGTTTATATTATTATTGTATTATTCTTCGTGGAACAATAACATCAATGCATTTTGATGATAAAGGAAATATCTTTCATCACTGTTGTGTGTAATATATTGTTGGACTTAGGCATACCTTTTACGACAATATTACTGTTTGGCTAATTAAAACTTACACAATACAGTAGGGGAGGTTTCCAACTCTAATTATTACTAAGCATCTAACCTAAGTATTCAATAATAAATGTTTAAACGTGAAGCCCTAACATATTTGGCAACCAAAATACATTTTATGTAAAGTGTCACTAAAGTTGAAAACTAAAAAAAACACATTTTGTTTTGTCTTTATGATGCATTAATTCCCCCTGTTCTAAACAGATATGTTCAGCTAGTCCCCTGAAAACAAATATCTTTTGCAGGGAACTGCAAATCTTTATTGCCTATGACTACAATTTGGCTTCAATTTGAAATGTTTTTTTTGTAGCCACCTCATTGTGCTGTAGAGGGCTGAGGCTACAATTGTGCACAGATCAGTGATACACAATACAGGTAGTCCCAGAGTTAAGGACATCCAAACTACGGTTCTTCCCTGCTCGCCCGTGTGCAGGACGGAGGCTTGATGGGCGGGAGGGGGGCTTTTGCATGACTTGCAGAGGAAATCGTTTGCTAAACACAGCTGAGGTTGTGGGTAATCTTAAGGACTGAGCTGTTCTGCAGCCTCTTCTAACTCTTTAATGACCAAGACAAACTCTGCAGTTGTTTAATTTGCATATCAAGGCACAGCTTGTTCCAGAAGTTAACGAATGTCTAGGCTCCATTAAGTTTTTTTTGTTTGTTTTTTTGCTTTGTTTGTGATTAACTCACAGTGAGGACTCTATACAGCACCATGCTGCCTAATAATATGTTGAGACAAACATATGTCCTAATTGCATTTTTTAAAATAATGTACCTGTTCCAACTTACATACAAATTCAACATAAGACCGACAGTCCGTATCTCATATGTAATCAGGTGACTACCTGTACAAGGAATCATATGACATGTAGTTTTCTTACAGGCAAGAAGGTGACTTTTCAGTGACTCTGCTGCGCCCCAGTGTTTAGTCAAAAATAGTGAAAACCACAAGCAGCTTCTACACATATTGACTACAATGCGCTATTTCACATGACTCTTAAAGAACCCACATCTGCACATGTGACAGCTGGCAGGAATGAGCAGTACTGTACTGCTGACTGCCACCGATTTTTTCTCTATAGGGATACTACATGTAGCAACTCCCTAAGCGGCTGCGTTTCCTGGTGTGTGTAAGCGGTAAACCACGGTAACCTAACCGGCAGTATGAATTTTGCCTAGAGTAAGAACACATATATTACTCAAATATTCTGACTATATTTAATACTAAGTATCCAAACCAAGTATGCAAAAATCAGTGCACAAAGTATGTTATAAGTGAACAACTCTCAAATCCCATTCAATGATATTTGCATATAGATTAAAGAGAGCAGCTGCAGTAAAAGCTTTAAATGTCTTTCTTGGGTAAGTTTGTATGTCAGAAGAGGGTATTTTTTAGATAGCTAAAAGCATTTTGGACATCGAAAAGAACAAAAGTGCCCAATTTAGAAGACGATCATATGAAAAGTCACCTACATGATTTAGAGCAATGGTTTCTAGACCTTAACCTTTGGGTTGGATGTGGCCTTCCTTAAAAAATCCTAGGATCATTATACCCTCCAACAATTTCAAAGAAGAGGTACATTTCCTATCACTGACATCGACTATGAGACTCTATTACTTCTGCCAACATTGGTGATAGAATGCTATTACTTAAAATGGCACATAGTAGTTTATTTACTACTTGCTATATAGGAAATATTATCACCCTGCTAAGGATACTTCGTTTTACATATTTCTTTGATACTAAGTTGATACTAAATATAAACAGAATAAACAGAGTAAGGTACCTCTGTTTATTTCTAGGATCAACTTATATTCGTTATATACGTTTACCTTAAAAAAATGACATTGACTCAAGTATAAACCTAGGTCACACAATGTAGCCATCACTGCATTCAAAACAGTAATTTTTAGAAATTCCAATAAAATTATCATGAATAAATATATCCATGGTATGTTTTTTTTGAATGCCTATTTATCACTTTCCCCTTTTTACAAGTTAAAGTATTTTGTACTTTTTACTTGAGTTGGTTATGATGGGTCACTTATTTTTAAAAACTCTTGTGCATTATTGTTGGTCACCAATAGATCGTGCTGTGACAAAGTGTAAAGTCGTAAAGTGTGTAACAACTTTAATAATGTGTAATTTTTCAGGAGTTTTTCACTTTGCATGAGGACACAGCCCCGTCTAGTTATGTGACCAGAACATGAAGCAGGATTCTTTTTCTATGGGCATTTTAGGTCCAAAAAATATCAATTTACAGCCTAGTATATATGGTAGGTCAGTTATTGTGGGGAAAATTCACTTCACAAAAAATACCCAGTCACATGCAGAGAAATGTAAAAAAAATGAATTGTGCTTTTGATAATCTAAGTGCACCTCAATGTTAAACATTCATCTTTCTCCTACCTAAAAAAGAATATAGCCCCAAAACTAGATATCAAAAAGCCATTACCAGGAGTCACTCAACCATAATCTCTCATGCTCTATACCCTACATTGAAATAGTGGAGTGCACTGAAAAGCAATTAAACATCCTACACAGTCATCAGGTACAATAGGAGTGGAGCTGGTCAGATGCTGACTGATATTTGTACCATTTGATTTTTATTCAAGTATTTACCGCCAACGTGTTACAGTATTATGCATAGAACATAAAAGTCTTCCCATGTCAGGCAGTCAGTTTTCTGCCAATTTTCCTTTAGTAATAAGCGCCCTTATTCTGCTACCCATCTGCACTAAAAAATGTTAACAATAAATCAAACAAAACAAACATAACAGAAAAAATAAAGAATAAATAGAATTTGTGGTTTCGAAATGTCACATAAAATACATCATTTCATGAAAAATACATTTTAGTATTCAGATATTTTATATAGTTAAGATGTCATTCCAGCTTGACATCTAACTTAGAAGTTAAATTATCTTTGGAACTTTTTAATCAGAATGTCTACCTTATTTTTCACCTCTTTATTGAATGTGAAATCTCTATTGATTTTTTCATGTTTTCAGCTTCAGTGTAATCTGACATATTGCCAACACATTTTACCTGCTGTTGGTAGAGCTGAGCACAAAATAGTGCTGCACGTCCATAATGTTAAATATCATTGAATATTTCCAGCTGGTTACATTTTGACAAATATTTTGTGTTTTGGATAGTGGATACTTCAGATGCAAAGCAAGTTCAAATATATTTTGTTTTCTTTTTTATGATATTGTTTGTTTTGTTTATATAATGTTCAAGTTTTTTTTTATCATATTGTTTATTGTGTTGTTTTAAGTATTTAAATTATTTACCTTAACAATTTAGGCTTTGGACCAACCCATGTGAAAGAAAACAAGCACAGAAAAGGATAAAATGCACAGAAATGCCCCCCAAAACCCCCAAAAACACATAAAACCCTTAACAAAGTCCCATAATTGCAAAGGCAAAACAGCCACACTTATACGTGGCCCAATAATTTCAGTTGGGTTGTATAGATGCTGTGGGCTACATCCCCCAGTCCAAAAATGCAACACCATAAAATACCCTAGGCCTCATTTATTAAAGCTGTCCAAGGCTGGAGAGGATATACTTTCTTCAGTGAAGCTGGTGATCCAGCAAAAACGGAATGGATCTGGTCAAGGAATTAAAACATTTGCTAACAAATAGCAAATGACTTTAAAGAAATCCAGGTTTGCTTCACAGGTGCTTGTCCTTCTTTCTGACCTTGTCCACCTAAGGGATTCCCTGTTTTTTTTAATCTTTGCCTCCCAAGGCTTCACCCATACTTAAGTCCTGGCACAGCTCAGTGGAGAGACAGAGCAAATAGCTTCCTGAGCTTGAGTGGGGTATAGGCAAAAGGCTACAGAGACAGATTGAAAAACTGGTGTTTTGGCAAAGCATTGGTACTCAGCCAAAAACCTCACATGCTGGTTTCTATAGCCACCTATGCTATGGTCCAGCTGCATTCTCTAATGTCAAACCCACTGACAGCAATCAAATTGCAAATATTGATCTACTATAGCCTCAGCAGTCTGAAAACATAAAAAGACGTTATAGATAATATAAAAGACAAAAATATCCATTGTGGTCTATTATCTATTTCTCTAAGATGAACTACTAATAAAATGTGTATAGTCAGAATAGCCTATTCAATGACCTCTCTTTCTATTTGCACAAATCACACAATGATAAATGAATCAGAAGACAGACCTATATAGTTTTTTCACTTAGGCAGAAGCAGTGACTAAAGGCTTGTTCAGTCCTGTGGAGAAGAAAACACCACAAACATTACCTCTCTTGTTTTTTAAGGCATTTGTAAACATTAAAGCGTACCTAAACTCAGAAATTTCACAATACATAAAAAGGTAGACAACCATTTTCCCAAAAAAAATTCTGAGGTCATTAAAAAAGGATATAAATACATGTCTTCTGTGTTTGAATATTCTCCTCTACGCTACATGAAATGACCCATTCAATAACATATAGTAGTTTCATTTGTCTGCATTTTTTGAAAGCATGTCACTGCCAGATAGAAAGGTCACTGCCACTGTTTATTGCCCTGTTTTGGGATAAGTGACCTTGATTAGTGTTCATGGTTGTTTAATCCTTTGGTTAAATAACATATAATAATAAAAATATCATTCAAATTATTACTTCTTGTTAATCTTTCTTTATAATTCTTTACATGAATATTACACTACATTTTAGGAACTATTCATGCAGAAATACAAAAACATCACAATTTTATTCTGGTAACTGAACAACAACTGAAACAGAACATTTATCTTTATATTTACTTTCTTAGCCAAGAAAGTTTGAAAGTTTCCTAGTTAAACAGATCCCACTAGAATTGAAAAGGTAACTGATAAATGTTTAAACTAGCTGGCTGCATAAGACAAGGTAAAATCATAATTGAAATGTATGATCTTAGCTTGTTCTGCACTGCATGGTCAATGCATAGCAGTTTAAATAATTAAACTTTAAGTTACCTGAAACACTGAACTTGTCAAACTCTCTATGTATGATGGGAAATCCTTACAAGAGGTTTTGTGATGTAGGGCAGAAGGTGATTTGCAATGCCTAGAAATTAGTTCTCAACTGTCATACCCCACATGGATTGATTTTTATGTATAATTACCTAATAGTCAATATCTTTGACCTATGATGACAGAACATCAGAGAAAACTGAGGAATCAAGTACTTTTTCTTGAAATGAAGGTGGATGGTGTAAAGTGTTAAAATTATGATTTGTAAATTAATGAAAATCTTGCAAAAAATAAATATTATTACAAATTGTTCTGTCTGCCTTCTGATTTTTTTGTGTGTGGGATTAAAGCAATTAAAGAAATGTAATTAAAAGTAAGATGAAATATAACTACTTTACATATTAGAGATTGCACCATCACCCTAAGGGAACACAATATATAAATCTTTTATTTCAATTTTAGAAAAAATTGTTTACGTGAGGCTGGGTCTATATTAAAGACGCATATAAACATTCCTACCACATTTATATATGGTTTAATGCACTTTTACAAGCTTGACTTTAAAATGCTAAAAAACTTTTAAAAACGCATATGACGCGTTTTACTGTGAATTGCCACGATTTTACATAAGCGGTTATAAAAGTTTTATTTATAACTCTTTTAGGGAATGAGTACAGGGGTACATAAAACCCCTTACTCATTCCCTTAAAGGGTTAAAATACATGTAAAAAACTAGGCACGGCTTTAATAATAAATTATTTTATTAAATGTGTGTGTGTTTGTGTAACTAAACTTTTTTTTTTTTACAAGTTATCCCAATGACAGGATGATTCCCACGGCTGCATTCATGATATGAGCACAGCTGTGGGACTCCTCCTGACAGTGAGGGATCCCCACTAGGGAGGCAATAGGGGTTAAATGAGGACAAAGTTCTCCATTCACCTCTATTGCTTTATGATTGGCTGAGGTTTTCTATTTCTCAGCCATTCAGCACTAGACTTGAATGGGGAGACTTGTCCCCATTCATTTCTAGTGCTCTGTGATTGGCTGAGGAATAGGAAACCCTGATGACAGCTCAGGCATCATCAGGATGTTTCTTTTCTCAGCCAATGGGGGAGCAGAGCAATCAGCTGAGCTCTGCTATGCTGACAGCTCCGCTCCCCTGATTGCTCCTGCAGCACTAGAGGTGTAAAATGTGTTCTGTCTCTTTTTTTTAAAGGGGGCTTGCAGATTCCAAAGTCCTGCTAAAAACGTTTATAAAATCCCTCATTGTTTTCAATTGAAGCTTTCATAAAAAGCTTAAAAATGCTTGTAAAACCCTTCATTGAGTTCAATGGGAGCCTTTGCAAGCATTTTCTTGCATTTTTGGGCGTTATCCTGTGTTTACCCTGTGTTTTAATTTTTTAAATGTTGCAAGCAAAATTTAGGATAAAGCTTATAAACGTACCCGAAGCAAATGTCCTGGTGTAGATTAGCCTATTGGAATGCATAGGTATTTCAAACATGGGATTTAAAAGCCCCAGGTTAAACGCTGGGGAAACAGTCCATGTAGACTAAGCCTAATAGAGAAAGTTATTAAAGATTTACAGACAGATGTGTCTTTGCAAGTTTATAAATTATTTTAGTGTAATAGTCCCCAGGTAAATACAGGTAAGTACATTATTTACACTAAGACTTACACCATATGGATTGTTTCAAGAGTAAAAAAGTAAGTATTCAAAATGGAATTTAAAGTTACATCACTTAGCCCATAAAATACCAAAGGGCAATATAATGAGTATATTAAACCATAAATGACTTCACAAACAAGTATGTACAAAACTATGCACAAAAGAAACTAAACCAATATTAGTGTGCATTCTCAATAAAACAGTAAGCAAATAGATCATATGTGTAGGTAAAAGACATAGGGCCTGTTTTCTTAAAGCTCTCCAACACTGAAGAGGATACCCTTTCATCAGTGAAGCTGGGTGATCCAGCAAACCTGGAATGGATTTCGTCCAGGGCTGAAAACATTTGCTAACAAATAGCAAATGACTTTTAAGAAATCCATTCCAGGTTTGCTGGACCACCTAGCTACACCGAAATTGTATCCTCCCTAGTCTTGGAGAGCTTTAATAAATCAGGTCAATAATCTTTGGATGCAGTGAAATAAATTTGCAGCCCCTCCTCATTTCAATCCAGCTTGGGCTTCAATTACCAATTATTCTGATGTCTATTTTCTGCAATGTTTCCAAAAAAAATGTCTCTCTGCTGACAGAGGTGTGCTTCTGTGGCTGAAAAACCTTGTGCAATGTGCAATTCTGTTTGTGGTGTGAATGATTCCCAAGTAACGCTCTCATACTGTACAATGGGCAATCATGAACCACAATGGGGTGGGGTTCATTTTTGTCAGTGCAGTTTTCCCTATACATAGTCAGGCTTGATGGAACTATATTGGTAATATGAGGAATGATATTGGGAACCCTGTATGCTTTTTACAACAAACATATTGGCTTTCACAAATTTATTCACTACATATGACAATGCAAATGCAGAGTAGCTTACTAACAGAAGTGTTATTGCTTAAAAGCTTTCATTACATACATATGTTCAAGCTAATGACAAAATGTCAATTTATTTAGAAAAAGGCACATTTTAAAGTAAGGAAAAGAAAAAAAAAGATTTGGAGTAGAGGTTACCCCCTCATGTTAGATCATGGCAAGAGGGCATGTAATAGGAGATGGAGAAACATAGTAGAATGGAGTAGTAAAAATAGATTTAAACCCAAACCATAAGAGCCTTTCTATTATCAAGAAACCCTGGCATATACCAACCGATGCTTACCCATATATTAATACCAATATATTTTAGAATTAAAGCAAAATCAAAGCCAGGTATATGTCTGGTTTAAACCACAGCACATATCTCCATTCCCACCTTTTCGGAAAGATGTGGTTTGTTTTGATGTCTTAGTTTCATGCACTTCATGGCAATGATGGAAAGGCAGTATATTTAGAAATCAGAAGCAATCTCTGCCAGGGTGCTGCTTTCCACATACATCATGCCTTTGTTTATATCTGTATGAAGTTTATATTGCAGATATATATTGTTTATATCTGTAATTTTGAACTTTTAATGCTCAATGCTTTATCTAAGTTACTTGCCTCACAATATTTACGATCCCTTTTATGTTTATTGTTTCAAAATAGTCATCGATTTCAAAGACCAGTTTATATTAAAAGAATTAAACATTACATACAAGTTTATGGTTACAAGTCTGTATTGGCCTATTGGTATGATGTTTAGTTGACATCACTTAATATATTCTTGCTCTCTTGACTTTATAGCCCTAATTTATTAAAGCTCTCCAAGGCTGGAGGGAATACACTTTCACCAGTGAAGTTGGTTGATCCAACAAACCTGGGATGAATCTGGTCCAGGATTCAAAGCATTTGCTAACAAATAGCAAATGACATTGAAGAAATCCATTCCAGGTTTGCTGAATCACACAGCTTCACTGATGAAAGTGTATCCTCTCCAGCCTTGGAGAGCTTTAATAAATCAGGCCCTATGACTTCTACCCAGACAGTTCACCTTGATGGTTTCAGCTATATATTTGTTTCTTTATTCAGAATGATACCTTGCATTCTTTAAGGATGGCCAAGAACCTACCAGCACTGAAAGCCACCAATATGGCTTAAAAGAAGAATAAACCCAAATGTGTTACTTAGTCTTTAGAAACCTGTCATTTGTATGTGTACATGCTTAAAATTAGGATGTGTATATATGTTTATATGAGCATAAGTAAAAAACAATGTAACACATTCTCCTCTGATAGTGGTGGCAACAACCATCACTTGCTAATAATCTAACTCTAATTTAGGAGTTGGTGTACCCAAAATAGTCTGCTTACCAGGTATATACTGGTACCTATACAAGATAATATTTTCTCATAGGTAAACAATAAAAAGTTTTTGTATAAAAAAATACACCTCTCACAAATTGTTAACAAAAACAATTTATAATTAGCATCAAGCAACAGAAGATAAGTTACAAAACAATTTCTAAAGGACATCTCAAGAACTAACAGAATATACTGCTTTATTTTCCTGTTGGCTTCAATATGCCTTTTTTTTTAACTGATTTAAAATAAATAAATAAAAAGAGCAAGCACAAATATATAAATTTCCTTTAATTTTTTTTTATGTACTACTTTAGCTATGATTGCAAGCATTTACATTGTTTTACATACCCCATTAGACAATTCAGTGTATTACAATGAGCTCTCATACATTTTGGTTAGTTTTATTAGCATAAAAGCGAGCATATTGCTGTCTACATTAGCATATATGATATAATGGCCTGTGAAACATTTGTTTCACAGTACATTTGGCTGTTTTATTTCATCTTCCAAATAATGAGGGTTAGGATATATTGTCATCCTTTTAATGGTGGTTGGAACCTTTGTATTTATGGCAATGATATTGAAAATTACTATCAATGGCACTGATCCAGGAATATAGGGCAAAAATATAAAACAGTCATTGTATACAAATGAAAAATAAATGCTTTTTAGAACTAAGGTCACATCCTAAATGTATGGTGATAAATGTTGCATGATGTTTTTTAGCATAATGAAAAATAACTAATCAATAAAAAAGTTCTGTAAGTATAAACATATAAATATGTTAAGACTTTTTGCTAGCTTTGATTTATAACTAAAATGTTCAATATGTTCTTGTGTTTAGGTCAATACAGGTGGAAATAAAGGGCAGTAAACCATATAAACCAAACATAAGCAAGTTCATTGTAATCTGATTACTTTATTTTCAATACATTATATTAATAAAACAAGTGCAAAATATATACAGCATTAACTTAATGAGATTTAGACTGTTAGTAAATGAACAGATGATCAGAACTGATGGATTCTACTGCATTATACAGTTACAAGCTAGGCTAAGTATTGGAGTACTTAAACCTTAAGGAAAGCTATAGTGAAGTTCCAAGAGATGAAGAGGAAAATGAGAATTGGATCTGTAGGTTATGATGAAAAATTTAGGCTGGAAAACCGCCATTTATTTCTTATAGTGGGCACCATTCCCATGTTTAGTAACACTTGTGTGTGTATGTTGAAATACATTTAAATGCATATAAATACATATGCATTTTCATTATTACTATTTTAACTGGACTGGTTTGGGGGGGGGGGGGGTGATTAAACAAGTAAGTTGGCTTGGATGGTATGCATTGATGTGACCTTATTGTTAGTTTCATCTTTTGCTGCAATGTTTTTGAACATGGTTTGTGTTTTTGAACAACAGTTTCTGTTGTTTAGCAATTTTTCAGCAATGTTTTGTCATTTTTTCCACCAATATTGAGTACAAATAACTGCGTGATTTCCACTCCAAACTGGTATTTGAACCCTGTCATTGCCTTTGTCCCATTCTCAAAGTCACGTTGTCACATTTTGGTATTTGAATGTATTATGTGCATATTCCTTTTATGAATTTGTAGTTGTGTTATCGGTTTGTTGTCATTGTGCTGTGCTGCCTGATCTTAGTACTATTGTATACAAACACACTTCCACTTGCTGTCCAAACTGGTTGTGAATTAGTTGTCCAGCTGAGTTGCATACTCATTCTAACACACCTGATGGTGATGGAAGGAGGTCCAGGTTCCAAGCACAACATCAAAGCACATTGATTGCCAAGCTCACAAGGGTCAAGGACTCTTAGCAATGTGCAACTTAATATTGCTAGGTGTCTACATAAAACATATAGTACTAATATCTAAAACTTCCAGGAACAAATACACTTTGTCCCAAACATATGTTCTTGCTTTTCCAGCCTTTCAGGGTGTTTATGCAGGTTTGAATGGGATTTTAGACCTTGGCTAACTATATATTGACTTACTCACTTCAACTTGGTAGTGGAAGCACATAAAGGTGGATTCCTCCTTCAACCAGAAGCAATATCATCCATAAATGTTGCTTGGAGCCAACCCCATGACATCAGAAACCATATATATATAATTATAATTAATTATATAAATTAATATATATGTGTATAAACATATATATTTAAATATATGTGTCAAAATATAAATGCATTTATATATCTATATATATATATATATATATATATATATATATATATATATATATATATATATATATATATATTTATCTATAGAAGCAAACAAGAACTTGTAAGTGTGCCTGTGACTTTTGTGGAAAAAATCTAGTTCGTTGGCAAAAGCGAGCTCTCGCCCACCAGAGCTCACTGGAATTTATCACCAGGCGGATCCTCGGGTCCAGCATCGTATGCGTTTTGATAGGTGCCTATATAAAGAGCTGAAATCGGTTAACTCTTTCTGAACCTGAAAATATTAGGTCATTTAAAAATATGCTTATTTCTCAGCTAACATAAATATTTGAAACATTTGGACAGCCCAAACATTTTTTATTTAGGTCTAAGTGAAAGATGTGTGCCATTAGAAAGAATTATTTTTTAGGGGAACAGTGACTTTTAATGCTACTGGAGATGCGCGGTTCGGAGCAAGTGATCATTTCAGTTAATAACTGCTGGCCGAAATTTAGTTGATAGTTAGGTTTTTGGCATCCGATTCCGGATCCGGAATACGAGCGTGCAAGCGAGTTTCCGATTTGGCTTGATGAATTGTGCTCCCCATGGTAGATGAAGGAGGTGAATGATACAACCTTTTATTGCTTCTGTGTCACTGTTGTGGATTAACTTCGGTTGCTATTGTATATATAAATATAGAATATATAATTACCTGAACCAAAAGGAGTGTTCTCTTGAAAATGAATCATGATTGGTTGCATTTTTTCATCAACTAATGTTGATTGAAACTTAGTCTGTAGTTTGCAGAGACCCGTGATTCTAAAGCATTGTTACAGGTCTGCACATATTTCTGTGAGTCTGTGTGAAGAAAAAATATGTATTCTATGCAGTGATTTTATAGTACTTTTTTTTGTAAATCTGGCAATTTAAGTATAGAGTGACTGTGTGAATTTGTAAAAATTATTTTTGAGAAAACAGTCCCATCCTTTTATGGCTTAGAACACATTCCCCCAAACCCCAGAGGGGGGATTTAGACAAGAAACTCCTCCAAATGGAGACAATGGATAGTCTCATTAAAAGCCACACAAGCACCAGGTGTTAATGATGCTCTCAGTTTCAAACCTTTCCTATAACTAAGCAATTCCACTACACTCCCATTGGGAACCAAGACTCAATAGAAGTATAATAAAATATATTTGAAAAATACATATCTAACTGCCTACTAACTTACCCCCTATGCTATATATATGTTTGTATGCACATAAATATGTGCAATAATACATACTCTTTGAGCACTATCCACACCACTACACAATAATAGAATTATTTTGCCACGTTATATTTAGAAATGAAATTCATTATGTGTTGGACACTAACCCAATTGGGAGGATCAAAAATATACTTTATTAATATTATAGATAATTTGTATTATGTGCAATCTTTTATCATATCACCTCTATGATTGTGAATAACTATTTTACTTTACTTTATTCTGTCCGCTGATAGCACAACATCCCACACCACTATGATCAAAAAGAAACTCACCAAGTTTACCTAGGAAATATTCACCGTTCCTGGGAACTTGGGCTTCAGGTGCTGGAAACCTCCAGCAATGTGTAACAGGGTAGTTTTTTATGGGTGGAGTTCCACCTGGCTTATTTTTTGAAATTTTAGGGGGTGCTAACCACAGGTGTCCCCCACTTGCACCTCTAATTTTGTTCACCTGCACCGCACTGTTCCGGGGAAATTGGGGTTCAGGTGCTGGATGCCTCCAGCAATGTGTAACCTAAATTTTTTTTATGGGCGGAGTTCTACCTGTTTAGGCAATAGCTTAATAATGAAAATTTAGGGGATGTTAGCCACAGGTATCCCCCACTTGCATGCATGACTATGTTCACCTGTAATGCACCATTCCTGGTAAAATTGGGCTTCATGTGCTGGAAGCCTCTAGCAATGTGTAACAGTGTAGTTTTTTTATTTTTTATTTATGGGCAGAGTTCTACCTATAGTTCTTAGTTCTGGCTATAGCCTGTTGATGAAATTTTAGGATATCTTAGCTACAGGTGTCCTCCACTTGCACCTCTGGTTTTGTTCACCTGCACCACACTGTTCCTGGGAAATCGGGCTTCAGGTGCTGGAAGCCTCCAGCAATGTGTAACAGGATAGTTTTTTATTTATGGGCAGAGCTCTACCTGTTCTGGCGATGGCCTATTGATGAAATTTTAGGGGTTGTTATCTACAATCTCAATTTACTGTATATCATGTTTTACCTGTAAAAATACAATATTTCATATATTTATATTTTACCTAATAAGTGTAACTATAAATGACTGGACTAACTAATAAGTCTCACAACACACTTGAACGATTACACTGGTCAACAAATATTTTCTTGCCAAAAAGATTAAAGTCATTTTAGGTTATGTTTGATGTACAGATTCTAAATACAGTATTGATATTGCTAGATTGGCTCTAGTTTTTTAAATAATGACCTCAATAATAACCTCATAGTAAACTAATAAAACATTAAAAATAAGCAAAATTAAACTAGATATGTCTACGTATACAAAATTACATTTTTGAAATACTTAATGTCAGTATATTCTTTATTCAGTATATTTACAGAACTAATCACAAAGAAGTCATTGAAAAACTTTGTTTGTATGATTTCCTTTTGCTTGATGATCAGGACAATCACATTGAAGGCTCCAGCAGTTGTCTGCCATCATTTGTCTATCCCATCTGCCCTGATACCTTTTTTCCATCACCTCTATGTCTTGATAGAACATCTCCCTTTGTTCCTTACTGAAATCACCAAGGTTTTTTGTAAATCTTTGCAAATGGCTATGGAGATAGTAAACCTTTATGCTCATAGTAGCACCCAAATTTAAAGTTTAAGAGCAAGTTTTGTACTAGTTCCTCATAATGTTGTGCTTTATGGTTACCCAAGTAGTTCTTGACAACCATGACATAGCTGTGTCAGGCAGAAGCTTCAAGATCAGTCAAGTCAGTTTTGAAATTTGAATTATTTATCAATTTCCAAATCTGGGGTCCATCAAAGATTCCTGCTTTTAATTTTTCAGTATCCAGGGAAGAATTTACAAATGTATTGGAAGCAATCACCGTCCTTGTTCAGAGTTCTAACAAATTGCTTTATTAATGCCAACTTTATGTGTAGTGGAGGGTAAATTATTTTTTCTTTGTCAACCGTTGGTTACTTAATGATGTTTGTTGCACGTTTTTTCATGTTTTCCCTTTGGAGGTCGTCACTTTTTTCCAGTGATCTTGCTTTGCCCTACTATCCCACAAGCAGATGAAACATGGGTACTTTGTGTATCCACTTTGCTGTCCAAGTAGGAAATTCACCATTTTTAAATCAACACATATAGACCATTGGTGTTCATGATAGCAAAGCTTTTGTAAGATCATTTTGACATTTTCATATTTTTCTTTAAGTTTTGTTGAGTGATCAATTGGAATTGATGCATAGCAGCTGCCATTATGCAGTACAACAGATTTCAATCTTCGATTGGAACTGTCTATGAAAAGCCGCCAGTCTTCTGCTCGGTATTCTGGTACTCCCATATAAGCTAGTAGTCCAGGGATGTTACAAAAGTACACAAAGTCTCCATCTTCACTGAAATATGGTAGGAGTGTCACCTCTCTTGTACTATAAACCGTTATTTTAACTTTCGGTCTTAGACAGTTCTTTTCTTTTAGCCTGAATGCTAAAAATTCAGATGCTTGTTTTGACAGACTTAGGTCACGTATTAAATCATTGGGCTCTTCTTGAGGGAACTGCTGGTTAGATGAAACACTTCCTTCATATTCACTTCCACTGCTAACTCCTGGATTACACTCCAAACCCTGTATATCCTCTATGTCAGATACAGGAATATCAGGGAGTGTACTGAACACTGGTATGGGAACATCAGCACCTTGCAGCACAGGTCGTATTGCTGATTCCAAATCAGGGTACTCCCACTTGTTTTTCTTGTAATGATTGAAACCTTTTACATTCACAGCACAAAAATAACAATCATGATGATTTATGGACTCTCACCATACCATAGGTACACCAAGATTAAACTTTTCAGTTTTCCAATTTTCCACTGACATTGACACTCTACACAAGAATATTTACCAAAAATGTAGCAAAATACATTAGGGTGATTTAAACAACTTCTTGAAGAACTCATATGTCTTTAAAAAAAGAAAATGTATGAATAAAAAGAAGGCAAATACAAGTTTAATGAAAATAATGCTACATTTAATATATAAAATGCAAAACATCGGTGTAAATAAAGATTGATAATAATATGATGTGTTAACATTTGTTGTTGGTAAAATCGTCCATTCTGATTCCTGTATCACAAGAAATAGAGCCAATTCAATTAAACTGATGTCATTTCCGGATTCAGCAGACCTGACATACACTAAATATATTGAAAAATCCTTGGCAAGTGAAAAACATTTGTTTTTGTTGAGCTGTGTTATATGACTGCTTAAATTCTAACCAATGTTAACATTGAATGAATATGCATATTAATTATTATGTGATTATCATTACTGATGAAATTTGATACATTTTTGTATTTTTTGCTCTTACTTTCCATAAGTATATGTTCACTGAAAATAACTTTACCGCTTTAGCTCTTACCTACCCCTAAGTCTTTTTTGAAACCTTTGCCCAGTTCCCAGAAACATTTTAATAATTTTTAAAAAAGAGTTAATAATTTAAAAACAGTTATTCTATATAATTGCATGTAGTGCAATATGGAACTTGGAAATGTCCAAGTGTGAGTTGCAGTATTTTCTTGATTAAAACACACCAAATTATTCTGCAGGTTTTGGTAAAAATAAAGATGCATACTATGGGAAAACAATCAAGCAATCTTTATATTTAAACAGCACATAATGAATCGTTTGTTAATGATCAATTAAGTTTTTCAAATACTTTGTTTTACAAAAAAACTACATTTTTTATAAAAAAAAAAATCTTATTATATTTTCCTACAAGTCTCCAGACCCCACTCTACTTATACCCTTACCCCAGCAATTTTGTTAGAGGGCTTTGCAGTTAAAAAAATATTTTTTTTTTCTAAATCACCACCACTAAGCACACCCTTTTGTTTCAATACATTGAACTATTGAGCAATCTCTGATACCTCTTAGACTCTACAAACATGCATCATATTAACAGATCAAGCAGGTCAACAGTGACAGCCCTTATATAGTATTATAACCTGTTTACTTCTATTATTTATAACACTGTATGGAGTGACTGGGTTTATTGAGTGACTGAGATAATAATTTGTAGGAGTTCGCAATAACTGGAATGTGTATAAAGAAACTGTAATACTTATATCTGAATATTCTGCATACAGTATAAAATGGAAAGCTGGCCACACATAGACATTCAAGATATACAATATTTACCTGCTCAAGTAATGATTGGTCAGGATGGAAAATGCATTTGAATAACAACTAATTTACAAATTTCATGTTTACAAACATTTACACATGTGGATTCAAGTTACTTCTTTCAAAGGATTTATTTGTTCACTACTGACTAATCTGGTTCATTTGTGTCTCTTTACATATACAGGTAGTCCCCTGGTTACATACGATATAGGGATTGTAGGTTTGTTCATATGATGAATTTGTAGGTAAGTGAGCAGAGGAGCAGCCTTGGTTATGCTGCTTGCTACTGAGGGGTCTCCCTCTGTGGCTGGGAACCCCAGGGACACCGCAGGCTCGCAGGGCGGGTAAGTTCCTTACAGAAAGACATTAAGGCACAAAACCACAATTCTACTGGACTTTGAATACATAAAAACTATAGTGTTGTACTCAGTCAGGTGTCTGAACTCTAATTCAGTATAACACTGAACTAAAACTGTGACTATGAACTACAGAATAATGGAACTTAACCTCCTGGGCGGTTCATTTCTGTCCGTATTTATATGTCTAAAAGCCGTACATTGTTTTTCATGAAAATGTATTTTACAGTATAATATAATAGTATGAGTATAATAAAGTTTGAAACACAAAATCATGTCAAAAAAATTAAATTTAAAAAATTAAAAAAATGAATAAAAATTAAACTCATACTATTACATTGTACTGTAAAATACATTTCCATGAAAGACAATGTACTGCTTTAAAGTATAAATCCACTGTATTGCATTCAATACAGTTATTATGTATTGAATGCAATACAAATAGATTTCAAATTCCCGCCACGCCCCCGACGCAATGACTGTACGTACCATCATCACCGGGCACTCCCGGTGGCTCATCAGATGCGGAGGATGGCGGTCGAGAAAGCAAAATAACGAGGATCGCAAAGAAGGATGAAAGCTGACCAGGTAAGGCTCTATTTACTATTGTTTTACATTGCTGTAGCTACCCCAAGTGTGACTCTGGGTTACTGCTTTCAGCATCTTTTTTTTTTATCCCAGGTCATGCTCGGGGTTACCCTCGGAGAGATTAAAGTATTTACAGCAGTAAAACCATTTTTAAATCAATTCACCAACTTCTATAGTTACAGGTACTGTGGAGCATTTCACCCTCAAAGTTCATGGTAGCAGCACTGAAGTCATTCTCCCACCAGTGTAGATCGCCCTGCTCCTCTATACAAGAGCACCTACTCTGGGTGTACAATAGAAATTGAAAGGCTGCAATGTTTCTAAGTTGCGGCTTGGATAGGAAAATGGTTAACTAAGCTGCTGGGGCAATAGCTTGACGTTACCCAATTTACCCATAATAGTAAATTAGGAAGGAAAGAAAAATATAATCCCACTGGTAATTAAATCAAATCCAATGCCCAGTAATTACATGGTTTTTATTTGTTTGTTTTGTTTAGTGTTTTTTTTACATAAAACACCAATAAAATACATTAGCCATAAGCGCCATTACTGTTATTGGAATATTTTTATTCTGTGGACCTCCAGATTCATGCTGACATTAGTTCTTAAGCAGTTTCTAACAGAAGAGGACTTCCTAATTGAAAAAAAGAAAAGTCTTTATTAGACTCTCCTAGCCTTTATTGGACCACCTCAGTTTTTTTGAATTTTACCTACTAGAATTCTTTGCCTCAGCCTGGGCAAATAAAAAATCAAAAAAGCTTTTGAGTAAAAGAGTTTGGATATGTACACACTTGCGAAAAACAGTTACAGGTTAATAAGGGGGTCCTGAAGTATTCTGTACAGGGTAATCAGTACAGGGGTCCATTCCCAGAAAGGGTTAAACATGCCCTAAATAAAGGACATTAGGTATAAAAAATAGCAATACTTACTAAGTTGTAAATGTTTTCCTTTAATATTATTTTGTTGGAATATAAACTAAAGTAACCTTTGGTGCATTGCAAGATTCTCCCAGCCAGCAATCCTATCTAAAAACTTGTTTTCCCAACTGAGCCCACTGAGAGAAAATGGACTGAGCAAAGGGAAAAGACAGTGAGAAATACATTACAGGTATAAATGACACTTCGCAGAAGCAGAATGCAATTATCTAAAGCTACAAGTTTAGAAAATAAGCTCATATACATCAACATAATTCTGCATTAATAGATTGTTCTTGCCTAAACTACAGCAAGGGAGTGCAAGACAAGTTGAAAAATCTGTATCTATTTTCTGACACTATAATCAATAATAATGTCAGGTTGTTTATGGTTGTAGTGTGAATAAGGTTCTTTGGGTTGTGATGGTGGTGTAGTTAACCCTTTTAACAGTTTACCTTACAGGATGGATGTATATGCTATATATTTTTTTTTAAATAGATAAAATAGCAAGAGGCTTTAAAAACACATGTACTATAGTCGAATACAATTGATACTTGCCTGTGTACAACTGTCTTTCATTAAACAAACAACATTTTAATATTAATAACTAACACTTTGGAGACCAAAACATGCCTATTCAGTATAATTTATTTCACACAGTGCTTTGGAAACATGTCTTAAACGTTAGCAACTTTGGAAAAAAAATGTCATGCAGGTAGTCCCCCAGTTAAGGACATCCGACATACAGATGGCTCCTAGATACAAACGGGACTTCCCTGCTCGTTTCTGTGGAGGACAGAGGTTTGATGGGGGGGTGGGGGACGGTTCACATGACTTGCTGTTCTGCAACATCTTGTAACCCTTTAATGACCAGGACAAACTCTGGTTGTTTCTTTTTGCATATCAAAGCACAGTTTGCTCTAGAAGTTAATGAAACCTACAGTCCCTATCTCATATGTATCCTGGCGACTACCTGTATTCCTAAAAAAAGAGTCTGGTTCCAAACAACACAAAAAAGAGCTGTTGTGTACATAACACTTTCACAAAATACTAGTACCAAATAAAAGTACCAAACACTAAAACTAATCTAATTTTCCCTAATTTTAATTCCTAACAAAGACAAAGCACTAAATCATTCATGAATCAGTTGACAGGGTTTTCATCTGATATAATTCTATCCTGCAGAATTTACCTTTTTCTAATAGTTTTAACCTAGACCACATTTAGGGATTTGATTAGGGATAATGTTGAGTTAACCACAAATTAGTTCACCAAACTAAAATGAGTCAAGTGGAAAAATCCAAAGCAGTTGAAAAGGAGACAAAAGTCTTGCCATTTTAGATCTAAGAAAATAACTGTTCATAAGACGGTATGGAAAGCTGGGTAATGCCATGGGGAGCATGTGGCAATGCAAAGAAAATATTATTTTATGTGATATGAAAGACCATTTTTTGCATTTTGCATTAAAATTCTGTAGGTTTTACTTTGAACCAATTGCAGTTGCAAAATTGAACTTCCCTAGAGCTTCCTAGAGCAATATATGTTTTACCTGAAAGATATCAGAGGAAAGAGTAAAGGAAAAGAAAGTGAAGCAAAAAATAAAATCATTTATTACCCTGGCTCATTAACACAAATATTTATCAGTAGGTAGACTTCCAAATTTTTCTGTAAGACTGAATAACATTAAAAAGAGTTGACTGTGTTGCTGTTAAGAACACCAAGTACTCTTGAAAGATATATGAAGACGAGAAGAGCAAACACAGGATCCAACCTGTCTATTTGTGACAGTGATATCAGTTTGACTCCGCACCTTCTTTGATGTGTAACAATATAATCATTGCAATAGTATCATTATGTTGACCCAATGGCTGTTAAATAAAAATATTGTATCTGGAGGTAGTTGCTACAGTTGCAAAATGCAAAAAAAGCAATGATTTTCTCAACTATAATCTTGATTTACAGAAACTGTAGATGCTTTTTTAAGTGCTTTTACATGTTCACATGTCCCTCCTGATCCCCATTGACCCCTGACAATACAATGTTAAGGGGAGTTGCAAATAGTTTGCTGAATCAGCAAGGTAAAGTAACTAAAAAAAAATCTCCTTATTTCCACAAAGATTTCTACACATGACTTACATGGCAAAATAAACTGCAAATGTCACTTACTTCCCTAGTGATGGGGAACTAATTTCTGCTAAAACTACAAAAAAAATGATTATAGTTGTTCTAAAGCATTGGGAAAATTATGAAGATGCAGAAGTTATATATAACAATGATGATATGTGTGTAGGGTTTAGGTGAATGTAGATTGATGATGAAAAGAAGTAGGTGGAATCGGTTTCACAGGCCACTGTGCTTGGCCAACAAACAAAATATGGGTTTGATATTCTGAAGCAATATAGGCAGTTTATTTAGCAAAGTGAATCATCACCCTGCAAGGGAATATTTACTCTAAATTAGTGAATTAGGTGACACCATGCCACTTAAACTATGCAATTATATGCTAGTAAATACCATGTTATTTTGCATTTACAAGTGATTGGATATTGTTTGCAGTGTAAATTTTCACCACATTCTCTAAGCTAAAAAGACATTTTAAAGACAAAATACAGGCGTGCAGAGAACTATAAAAAAAAAATACATAGCACAGATGGTATTTATACTATACCAAGTAACTACAAAAGTAAATGTAACTATACAATTAAAAATGAATGTTCATGTTAAACTGAGTGTGACTTAAAAAACTTCAAAAATATTACTGTTGCCTAAAATGCAATAAAATGTATCGACTTTGCATTATAAGAACAAGTAGTAATTGTTGCCAAATTACAAAATAAGAAATTTTATTTTTGTTTTCCTATTTTACTAGGAGAAATGCGCATGTTGCAGAAAGTACACTTTTATTTTGTGGCATCGGTCTCTGCAGATGATATGTACAGGACACTAAAATAAGGTAATCAATTTACAAATTAGGCACATCCTGAATTTTCTGTAAGCCTGGATAAGTGCATACAAATATGTCAATTCAGGCACCAAGATTTATTAAACTGCATTATTCTTCACCAAAAAGATTAATTGGTTAGATTTGCATAATTCCAGATGTATCTATATGTAGAAACAGGATCAAAGTTTTTTTTGGGATAAAAAAATTACCTTGAAGGAGGAAACGGAGAGCTTGTCAGGGGCTGAAGATTTTTCACGCACTATAGCTCTTTAACATACCATCCCTCCTTTATGATCACTATGACATAGGCACATATGTAAATTTAGCAATTTTCAAGGTGAAAGGAAACAGTAGGAGGAAAGGGGGATCAGCATTGAATTTTCTGTACATACAGCCCAGGATATAAAGGATTTACTCACCACCTTGGATGTCATCGAAGGAGAAAATTTCAGTGCAGAGGACATAATGTTATCTTTTTAAATAGTATTAAACACAGTAAAATATCTTTAAAATGGGAACTTGTTTTTAAATAGGGTTATGTCAGATGATCCTGCCCATCGTCCTTGACTATAACAAGGGGAGGAAGGAATTTGCGAGCCTTGCAGTAGTTTAAAGACTCCATAGGGTTTTATCTAGGATATGTTTATTTGCCTAGTGGTTGAACTTGATGGGCTTATGTCTTTATCGAACCTGACTAACTATGGAACTATGTAATAAGAAGCTGATGAACATCAACAGAGATAAAAGACATGGATACTACCCTCAAAAAACATGCTGGCACTTCATGTTTTGTGTATTGGGGACAAGAGTGAGAAAGACGAAGGGGCTGCTGTTGTTTAGTGTCTTATGTAATTTAACATTTTACAGTTACAATATAGAAGTTTAGATGGATTAAAATGTTACTGCTAAACAAATATCTAAATACTGCATACATTTTATCGGTTGCTTACAAGAAAGGATGACAGTCTTTGTCTGTCCTACTTGCTAGTGAGCAGCAAAGGCAATTATTTTCTACAAGTTAAAATCTGAGAAAAACGTGATTTGAGACACATGTACTGAACATAGCTGTGTAACCACATTTTGTTATTTGACAACAAACGTGATGCTTTTGTAAAATCCAAGCTCTTACAAAACATAAAAAGAAAAAATAGTGTCCGATACAGTACTGGGTTGGATTTTTGGTTTTTCGTTACTTGGCACCATCAGTGGTTCACTTAATTTAAAATAATTTTCCACACTAATGTTTATAGTTCATTAATTATTTTGTATGGAAACCGCAGTGCCATTGACACATACATATATTTTGCTCAGTGATTATTATGTATTTCACTATTCTCTGAAAAAGAGAAATTGCAAGCGTGTCAGATTCTGACCTTTCTGTTCCATGATGTTGAATGTTTGAACTTGACTTCTAGTGCTTTATTAATATGACAGTTGAACCTCGTATAGAACTGATGGAACACTGAATAAATATTCAGTTTCTGATCTTTAGTAGGAGTTCAAATACTCTTCATGTTTACTTTCATTGGGGTTGGCTTTATCACATGCCTCATCTTCTAATAGGGGTAACATTCGTTCTTGGATTTTAGCCATATCTTTGTATGCAAATAACAATATGCAAAAAAACATTAAAATAGATCTAGAACAGCATCAGACACCATATTAAATCAATATGTACCAGATTTTTTTAATGGGGGGTGGGGGAGATTATTATTGACCATTGATTGTGGCTTGTTAAGCTGCGTACACACTTCCAATTTTTATCGTTGGAAATGAACGACGAACGAACGAGGAACGATCGATTGGTCAAAAATCGTTCGTAAAAAAAGTAACCAACGACGCCGACGAACGAGAATAGTCGCTGGAAATGAACGACCGGACCGGCGGATCGGATTGGACGACGATCGTTTACCATCTATCGTGTGTACGGTCGTTCATTGATCGTCCATGGTCTGAGCATGCGTGATGAACGAACGTTCGTTCACTTCCTGTCGTGCACGTCACTTCCTGTATCGCTCAAACGATCGCATCTATTGTGTGTACAATATCTGCGAACGATCGTGTCGTTATCTGCATGTACAGGATCGGTGCTATACGATCGTTTGCCGATATCGTGCAGGCTATAATTATTGGAAGTGTGTACGTAGCTTTAGTTTGGGAACTGATAACACTGTTATCAGAGTTCAGTATAGATTAGATTATTTTTTCACTGGTAGTGAAAAGTGCAAGGTACTGTGGAAAGTAGTTACATAAGAAAGTTTTGAGTCAGGGGTCATCAACATTTTTTTCTAAATTAGTACCTTTGTATATAAAAGGAAACAACATGCTGGTTCCCATGGCTGATCTTTCCTTCACAAAATTCTAGATGCCAGGCTTTTCATTCATTTTGTGCCATTTTATCCTTTCTCTCTTTTTTTGTTACATTCCTGCTTCATATGTTAATGTTACATACTTGCTCTATGTCAATAATTTCATGTAAGCAGCAAAGATAATCGGGTAAGTCAACAATGGCAGCCTATATGTTTTTCTAAGTACATGTGAATTTTTTTTTCAAGTGCAATGTAATTCCTATATTTCGACTTACTGATCTCTCCTAAAGGTCCTTTGTTAATTCAAATGTGTTAATTATTATCTTGTAGTGTTGGAATCCTGGCTTACCGCTCTCTTGGGATTGTGTGATCAACTTTGTGAACTGCTGTGAATTGGAGGTTTTTTTAAGTATCCTATTAAAGAAAAAAAAATTAAATTGAAACATGCTGGCTCAAATAGAAACTTAAGACCTTTAAACTTCTACTGCAGTGCTGCAGTCTTGTCGCCATGGATTCTGAACTGTGGCTCCATATTTGCCCTTTCTTTTTAGGACAATCCAGGATCACATTTCCCCCAGGCATGAGCACATGAGGTAATTCATCTTTGCGACATGGAATGCAGAGACTGCATGAGACTGAGAGTGAGATGCATGCTCAATGTACAATCTTTAGAAACTAGCTAGCAGGAGGTAAGCTATATAGAGTATCTGTGGCAAAAAAAGCTTACCTGCTAACATTTGTTTCAAAGCTTAAGTTCCACATTACCATTTCAACAACTGGACTTTTATTTATATGATTAGGGGTCTAACCATTTCTCGTTTCATTTAGTATGTACGTTAGATATTTGGATTTTCTGAAATTTCTGTGTGTTTGTGTGGAAGAATAAAGAATGTTTGCTCTATGTTATGGTTTAAGCATAGGAAATATTCCCGTTTAATAAAACAAACATAAATATAAATTATTGTAAAGGGCATTAGTCATTCATGAAAATTTTGTTTGTAACATTTTAGGAATTTTCATGTAAATAAAGTTCAAAGCTAGTGATTTACTGTAAAAAGTAATCAATAGTAATCAGTAGGTAATCAGTAAGTCCTTAAAAACAGCATGCAAAAGTAGTCAATACAATAATATACAATTAAAAAAAATATATGTGATTATAAGACATTAATTGATCCTTGTCAGTGACATTTAGTGACATTTAGTGTGGGATTATTATGTTGAAAATATAATTAGTAACAAAACAGAGTCTAAAAATGACTTAAAATAATGCATTCCACTACTGCCTTTCAATGAAACCATTGTCATGGCTTTTCAATAAAAGTTTGTATAGTAGATATAGATAGTGGATTTCAATATGGTTTTTTAAAGGTTAGCAAAATGTCCATACAAAAAAACACCTATTGGCTCTGGACTGATGGAGGAAATACCATGTAAATTTGGATGCCAAGTTTTTAACACACAAGAATGAAAATACAGTTTATCTAACACCATTTATTCAATTCAATTTAAAAGGTTTAACTAAGACTTTTTAACTAATTACTTATTGTGTTTAGTTTTGATTTACCCCTGTATACACTTTTTTAAACACAGTAATGTTAGACAATGCAATGTTCTTTTTCCTATTAAGATACAATTTGATCTATCAGTCATCTACAGGAAAACAATATTGCATGACCATGCACAAGTGAATATATTTGAGAAAACATACAAATTTGATGACTTTTCGGCTCATATCTATTTTAGTTCGATGGCGTATAATTTGGTGAAATATTAAACACCTGTGTACAAATATTTGTTTGGGATATAATCATAATATCAAAATATTGCTTCCGTTGAAGTGGCTACCTTTCAAGAATAATCTGTTTTAGAGCTAATCAATATTACAAGCAATTATTAAATTCAAAATTATGTTTCAGCAGTCCCTATCAGGCTTGTGTGTGCTTGGGTCAGATTAAATGAGGAGTTGATGTATTGTGGCCATATGGTTGCTTTAAAAAAATGTTTTATAAATAAGCAATAAATAACAAGCATCTACTCACAGGAGCTAATACAACGTACCAAAAAAGCCAGGTGTGTATGAACCCTGACTGAAATGATCTGCAAAACATAATCTATTAGGGTGGGTATAACAGACTTGCCTCTTGATCCAGTTCCCATTTGCTGGCAACTTGCCAGCTGCTGGATCACTCACACTGCAGCACCGTTTCCTAAAGAACAAGCATCTGCATATCTGACAGCTGGTGGCAGTGAGTGGTACTGAGCAGTCACTGCTGTTCCTATTCATTTTTTGGGGGGATGCCACAGTAAATACTTGTACTACTCCACAGTGGTGGTCGGGGGGCATTGGTAGGAGGGAGGCAGAGGAAGCAGTAACTGCATTGCATACTCATGGCCAGTCTGAACATAGCAAGACATTTAGGGGAAAACTGCTTTGAAATGTTTTTAATACAGATAGTCCCTGGGTTACATATGAGATAGGGACTGTGGGTTTGTTCTTAAGTTGAATTTGTATGTAAGTCCGAACAGGTACATTATTTTAATTAATGCAATTAGGACAGATGTTTGTCTCAAAATATTATTAGGCAGCATGGTTACTGTATAAATTCCTCACTGTGAATTAATCACAAACAAAGCAAATAAACACATTTAATGCATTTATTTACTTTTGGAGCAAGCTGTGCTTTCATATGCAAAAAGAAACAACTGCAGAGTTTGTCTTGGTCATTAAAGAGTTACAAGATGTTGCAGAACAGCAAAAGACTTCTTCTGCAAGTCATGTGAACCGTCCCCCACCCCCCTATCAAGCCTCTGTCCTGCACACGAACGAGCAGGGAAGCCCTGGTTGTATCTAGGAGTCGTCCATATGTCCAATGTCCTTAACTCCGGGACTACCTGTAAAGATATGACAATGTAATTAACAGGTTCAATAGTTACTTTGTATTTTTTTATAATAAATACGAAGAACAGGTGAATCAATAATGAGAAAATCCAAATTTTCTTAGGATTTTCTAGAGGTTTCCAAACTTAATATACAGTGAGTAAGGATAGTGACTGAGCCTCTCAGTAAGAAACAAATAACCTCATTGATAGTGCTGAGAAAAGGGATTATCAAAATGCCATCACAGTATAAGCTGTGAGATGTAACATTAATTAGTGAGCAAACGATGCAACAGTTTGGACAAATGTCTACATGATGAACTAAAAGGTCAATTGCTTAGGTTTGGAGCATTTTCTAAAATTCTGCTTACGTTAGCAAGATACTGGTTAGCAAACACGTCTTATTATACAGGTACACTCGGAGATATCAACAGCTTTACTTTGCTCTGAAGTTCAAATAATAATAAATAAACTGGGCACACCTAGTAAATTATTATAACTATATACAGGAGTGATGAACCATCTCATACATAACAATATTTCTAATGGTCTATAAACAAATATATATATGGAGAGAATGTTATTCCAAAAATATTGTATTTAGTTTATGATGTATCTTGGGCTCTACTTATATAGCAGTGAATCTGATATTTATGTGCTGACCATAAACTTCCATATCATTTTTTTGGAAAATATTTTATATACTAGTGAATCTATGTTTTATTTAATATTTTACGAAATATATTATTTTTTATATATTTAAAACCATACATTTGGATTTAATAAACATATATGTATATATAGTTCTTAGGCTGACATAATAAGTGGTAATAAGAATTTTTTTTTAAACTATTGGTTCCTATTGAAGCAGAATCAACTTTAGAAAGCTTATGGTGTTAGATATCTCGAGAGCACACCCTGTAAGACACTCTGGGCAGGTGTAAGGATACATCCCTGTTACAACTGGAAAGAATTGATGCAATGTGACAATGTCTCGCTAATGATGTAGAAGTAGCTAATTACTTTAGGGTTTTGGTAAATGAATAATTATTCTTCATTCAAATATAAGAATAAAAAAGTGACATCCATGTTTTAGCCCATTCTGGTCCTAACTTACAAAGGCTAGGAAACGCATCAGTGTATATATCCCTATATGCTGATATGCTTTAAATAAATGTAGTGTTGATTTAAGAATGTTGTCACGTTTCAACTTTTAAGCTATGCACATCTGGGGAGAAGTGCTGCTATGCATCATCTGCTATGAACTACTGATTGCACAGGTTGGTTAACTAATTACTGTTTTCTTGTGCACTACGATCAACTCTGTAATGCATTAGGTGCTAAAAATGAGCAAGAATATCACATGTTTGTACAAAAAAAGGACTGATCAATTCTTCAATTTGGGTAGCGGGGTAAGGAGATGAAAAGGTAAACAGATCATTTCTTAACCAAAATATAACATGATATAATCCTAATATAAGGATTAAGAGTAGTTTTCTTTGATTGGTATGAAGATTTCAACTAAACTTCCCATGTATAAAGTGTATTTTTTGTATTTGTAGTGCTTGGCCATGATTGCATAACCTGAAAAAAAGAATCCCACCACTGCCAGGATTTGTAGAGCTTGTCCCTTAGAATCCTTATTTAACACCCAGACCTTCAAAAGATCTCCAGTTGCCTAGCCGTGTTTTTCACACAAATTAATTTTTGGACAGCATGCCAATATAATAACAAGCACAGGTAAAAATAATGAAAAAAAATAACCTTTTACCCAACTGATAGAAAAAGACAGGTTACAGGAAAAAAGCAGTCATATTGCTGAGTTTTAATGGTCACAATTATATTTCTCCCATCAGAAAGCCCCTTCAATAGCAGTAAGTGTGTCGCCCATTTTTACTACTATAATTAATAATTTAACAGCTTTTTCTAGAAGATTACCTAAAATGTCAGTGAAGTGATTGGTGCAGCAAGTGCAGAAACAGCTAGTTTTGTTGCTCTGTTAGGTAGTCTCTATTAAATCTTTTTCTTGTTGTAATGCATCAGGATAAAGAACTTAAAAATGTATTATTTTATTTTTATTGGAGGAGTGCATGAGAGGACAACATTGGGAGAAGTCCCCTTGTTACTATCTATTGTCTATTATGTCTAATATTTCCATTATGCTCTTGCAACAAAAACATTGGAGTGCAAGCAAATAATACTTGCTGGTATGATTTCATAGTGGGCCAGCAAATATAGAATATACTGTATACATCCTTTTTGTGGTGCAAAACCTTATTTTGTAGTGCAATTATTGTGGTTTATATTATTTAAAAAAAAACATAGAAGAGAAAGTCCAGAGCACTTTTCTTTTGTCTATGTTCCTGTTGCACGTTTTCTCTCACTTCCTGTCTGATAAAGGTAAATAAAGCGGATTTTTTCTAATGAACTAATGGGTTTCTAATAGGCTCCAGATAGAAGTACCTCCATTGGGTTTTATTCCTTCTCCTTTGTATCTATACTAAAAACATGTTTTGTCTGGCATTACACCCTTCACTTTTTATTTATAATTAGATTTGCTACATAAAAAACATTGTGAATACAATTCTTTAAATGAATCAATGATGAAGATTTCTCTGAGAAATCATGAAAGTAGGCAGGCTATTGTATGGTAGAAAATGTGCAAGGTCCTTGTTTTTGTCTGTTGTTCTGTACTGCTGAATGAATGCATGTTTGTCTCTTATTTTCCAATATACATTACTGCTGAATATGTTGAGTCCTTATCAACAGAATATCCTGTTGATAATAAGACACCTTATTTGCACTTCTATTTGCTGCTTTGCTCTTTTGTATGGATGTGCTTTCTGTTCTAGTAATGTTTTAGTAATGTATGTGAAACTTTGCATTTAAGTTTAGGTTTCACTTATAAGCTTGTCGGCAGAGTTAGAAAAGTTAATATCCGTCAAACAAAGCAAGAAAATATAAACTTAGATACTGCATCAATTTTAAATGTACAAGTTCGAATACCTGAACAAACTTTCAAACCATATTCAAGGTTACCCAATTATGTGTAAATATTTCACAATTCCCTAGGTAATGCTGTCTGCACAACAGCTCCAGACATAAACAGACAATACGGGTCCCCCTACTCTATTAATTGTATGCCTTAGAGAAAATGTGCACCTTCTGTGCAGATACTTTATTTATCATTGTCCATGCAGTATTTAGACTCCTGTGTACAACCTGCTCATCATAGAAATGTAATTTGGATTTTCCCGATGATAAATTCACAGAGAATTATTCTAGTTCAGGCAAATGTTGGCATATATTTTAAAGTATTGTATATACCTTGTAAAGTGTTTTATACACCTTTATTCTGACCCGCAGACTCACATCTATCACAAATGGGAATGGGGGCTAAATTAGCTCTTCACTCTAAAAGGGTGGGCTAAGAGCAGCCATAGTACAACTGTGTATGAGTTTTTTGCACGTGCTTTTAAGTTCAGCAAAATCTTTATGCTGTTGTTGCTGTCTCGTGTTTTATTTTATTTAAAAAAAAAGTGGGCTTTCATTTTGAGTTTATTATTTAATATTTTATTTTATGAGAGGTATTTTTGTTTTTATTTTGTGTTGTTACAGACTATTTTAAAAGTGTTGAAGGTAATCAAAGTGAAGCAATGCCAAAAAGGTGCATTAGTTAGTACAAAAAATGGTTCACATTAAAAGAATCTGACATTCATTAACCTTACATCCCCACAGTAAAAAAAGGGATAGACCTGAGAATAACCCAAAATACCAGACAGATCTTAAGTCACAGACAGAAATGCTTGGCATGAAAGTATATAGGGTACATTTAGTGCACAAATAGGTCCCAAACAACAGTTGTGGTAGGGCTGTACAGATGGAGTGGCAGACCAATTCAGTCATATTATGCAGAAGAGGTAACTGGAGTATCATCTTCCTCCTCTCAGAAACTAAATGATAAGTAGTCATCCAGGGTAGCTAACATGTCCTATTCCTCCTTTGCACAATTCCTATGTAACCTTTTAAAACACAAATGCTGCTGCTAAAATACCACAATAGTGGTATTTCTATCTGTAAGCAAAGACTAAAAAAAAACTAAACTAAAAGTTCCACAATCACAAGTTCCACAATGTGCTGCTGAACTGGGTTTAAAATTGTGCTGTTTCTCTGACACTCCATACAACTATAAGACATCCACCCGACCTGTATTTTAAGGGATTTGTATAATAATAATAATAATAATAATAATGATAATAATAATAATAATGATTTGTGCTCTTTCCGTGTTAGTTTTGAACTGTAGGGCTCTACCCCCATTCTTTTGGCAAAAATCACCTACAGCTGTCTGTCTCTTTATATTTGTTCGGCATTCCTACAAAAATTCACAATTGTCCATAAAATATTGCCTTCTTTTTTTCTCACTTTTATTTTGATTTATTCACCAAACTTTGGGCAAAACAGTTGTTGGATAGATTGCTTACTCCATATCATATCATGGCTTATTGCTATATTTGGGCAGAATGGACAATCTTTTCCCGGGCCCCCGCTAGTTCTTACAACAGAAGCACCAAAGCCTGAGATCTGAAAATAGGCTATGGGGACAGGGACAAATATGTTAATGAATGTACATTTAAAGGTTTATTTGATGTAAACCCTAACTAAATAATATTCAGATTGCTAACTGTTGGACACACATGGGAACTATAAAAAATAGGATTTTGTAACATCATATGTAGATGATTATTTTTTCTTTATTACTATTATTTTTTATTAAGTTACAGATAGTGTAGCTGTTTGCATTCAGAAGTTTATTTCCATTTCCATTCTGTGTCTTGTGAGCTATGACTTGCTTATAGTCTTTTCAATATGTTTTTCACTGTTTTTGAAGAACATAACAGAGAAGCACACAGGGGTGTAGGAAATGTACTGCATTCCTAACGGTGGGCACCAAAGCACACGCTCAAACACTGAGTTTCAAAGAAACATGTCAACAATGAGAGCATTGGTCATGGACAGCAGTGCCATTGTAAAGGGAAAAAGAAAACTGCAATGAGCATTCAAATAAATCTTTCAATAAAACTTGTACTGAACACATTTTATTATTAAATGAATACGACCCTCAGTCTTTCTTATTTTGTACCTGGTATCATACACTGGTATACAAAAAAAAAAACTTGAAGCTTCAATAACAACAGACCATACAGCATAAGCAATAGATCCACAGATCAAAAAATATATTCCCCATATAAAATATGCAGTCAAAGGCAAGATTTTTAACACTCAAGGCCCAGCAGATGCATTTAAATGGATAGAGATTTAACTGTAATATTAAATAGCACTTATCATTCAGAAGCATTTACTAAAATACGCTCCATTAAAGCCTAACTTTATTTACGATTCTCCTCTTTAGTTTTCTTTAATGTGCTTGAAGTTGTAATTTTGATGACAGAAAGCACAATAATAAATACCAATAAATGTGCAATGTGTGCATTTTTATTAAGGTTTTTAAACAAGTCAGAAGATACAATGTTTCTGCATGAACCAGAACCAGCTTTTTTAAAATATTAATAAAAAAGCCTCACAAAAGTGTTATTGCAGCATGGGAACGTATTTCCAAAAAATGAAATCCTTTATAGGAAATAATCTGGAGAATAAAAATGTTGAAAGTGGTAATAGAAAATATGTTAAAATCTGGTAAACAGTAGCAATCTACAAGAAAAGCACTCACACATTTTACACTTGCGTAGTTAAATTGGCTAGAGAATGAATTGTCTTATTTAGTAAAAAAAAAAAAAGTAAAGAGGATTTCCTTCTGATGTTTTTCATAATAGAATAGATTGAAAATAAATTGTTATGGAATTTTACATTTATTAATTATTCATAAAAATGTTCTTTGATCCATGCTAGAATGTTCATGGGTTTAAGAGCTGAACTTGCAACCAGGCACATAATATGCTATTATATTAAATCATTGTCTGGAACTCCACTTAGTTCATCCACAATAATTGTGAGAATTAGACACCTGCCTCTTGTGAAGCTTGTCAAATGTAACTATATATGAAAACATATCATTAAAATGAAAACTGAAATGAGAGCTTTTGATTTTTTCATGTCCAACACATAAAGAATGCTAATACATTTGACATATCAAAAAAACAGAATATATGTTTAAAATAGTCTTTGTTATATTTGCCTGGTGAAGACTGCAGACATCTTCAGTTCTGTCATTTGCCATTTATTGAACCTTTATTGAACGTTCTGCCCCTGACAACCTACAGCTAGTGGTATATGGGAGTGCTACCTGCTGTTTACTTTAATAACTTGGCAGCTGGGTTGCTGCTAAAAATAGTGGACATTACTTGGATAGGGATTGCTGATATTTTACATTTCAAATTGGAAAATAAAAAAATGTAGCCTTTTTTATACTCAAATCCCAAATTTACAGCCTTTTATGCAAACTTGAACTCACCGTATGCAGTTGTTCTTTGAAACCCATGTCTTGTTTTTGACAGCCGTACTAAAGATGACAATCTACCCCAAATACTGTATCTCATAAAGATACCAAAAATTATGCCAGAATCCATCTTCCACGTTTTTCCATGCTGTCATGACTAAATTCTTTTGACATTTAAAAACTAGGATTAGGGTAGTATTTTTTACCCTGTGGGACCTCTATTGAAAGAAACCTTTTGAACAATCCATTTTCAAATCTATAATGAATACCACTAAGCGTAACATGGTGACAAATGAAAACCCATCCACTGTCTAGCACGCATAATCCGATTTTCCTTCTGATTTTTAGAAATGCTACTTTCTTGAGTTTATAATTTTTGTTTTAGTTTAGGATCACTATTTCATATATAAAGATCTCAAAGTACAACAGTACATTAGTGCAATGGTCTTTAGGAAGAATGACTCTTACTTTGCTTTACAGATGGCCAAAAAGATCATTGGTATCAGTTAAACTGAACTACTGAGTTACAAATTACTCATTGCTCAAGAAACCCCTGGCAACCTCTGGAGGAACCCTGGTTGAGGCACTATGGACTGGACACTATGAATAACCAATAGGTTTGCAAATGGTCTAGTTAGATCAGGGGTCGGCAAACTCCAGATATGGCCTAGCCGTTAGTTCATTGCGGCCTAAAACCCCCTGGCCGATCCGGCCTAATGCCAGCTGGCAACCCACGGCCACGGAGTGGGTTCTGCCAGGGGGCGTAAGAAACTACTAGAGCTGAAGCCGCCGGAGCTCCAGAGCCGCTGGATCTCCATTGCCGCCTCCTTGCTGTTGCTTCCCCATTTACCCTGGCCGGCGTTGATTTTCCGCCACAGCAGTAAATAGGGAAAGCTCCCTGAAGGTAAATCCCTCTCCTCCGCAATGCACACAGAGGAGAGGGATTTCATTTCAGGGGGCGTTCCCTGGTGGTGGGCAGAGCCATTAGGGCAGGTCCGGCCTAGTGTGCTCCCACCCACCCCATTAATGGCCTAGTGGCCATAAAACTTTGCCGACCTCTGAGTTAGGAGAACATGAGTTTCACACATTGTTCTAAAACATGGATATAATGTTCACTTCATATATGTTTCATTATTTGAAATGTAACTACTGCATTCTGTGGCTACAGTATGTTGTGTTACTCCTATTTAAAACTTTACCTGTGCATCTTTTTAATTCAAATAATGTTTAAACAGAGTCCAGCAGGGGAGGTCAGGATAAATAAAGTCTGCAGTCAAATCATTTGTATCATTAGGGTCTGGGTTTACAAGCTTTTGGCTTGTGTTATTGGACAAATCCAGCTTAATTCCCCTTTGACTTTTTCTGTGGAGGGGAACAGTAAACTGCCCACATGCCCCAAGTCCAAAAAACTTAGAAATAACCACACACCTGTTGTGAGAATGACAATGAATAAATAGCCATTATTTTTTCTGGTATTATTCCTGGTATACTGGCTGATATCAAACAGTTTACTGCTACTAAGAATGATGACACCGAAATATCATACAGTAGGTCAACACAATTTTTAGGAATTAGGAATCCAACAAAATAACCATGTAATAATCAGAAAAATAAAAGTTGAAATAAAATCAATATAATAAATACCCATCATGGAAACAGTTCCCTTTAGTTCATCTGTTTCAGTATTTTTCCTGTCATGCTTTGATCCAAGGATAATATTTGTGAGCTTAAACTTGTTTTTAAATTATATTTAATTCTTGTGATTCACGTTATTAAACTGAAAAGAACATCTATGGTAGTATCAGTATATACTGTACTATGAAGTGTAGAGCTTCATGGGTATTCAGAAACATAGCTGGACTAGTGTTAGTTTTACATGCTTTGTGGAGCAAAAGAATAAATAAAGTTTGGAAAAAAAGATGGAAAAGGACACTTTTTTAACATTTTTAAATGTGCAGCCTAAATTACAAGAAGCATTGACCAACACTGTTGCTGATGTTCTTCACATTATACAAGCCATTGTATAATATACAAAAATTCTAGCACTGGTCATTTTACCTCTGCATATGGAAAAGGGTAGGTAATATATTAGCTATATTTTATATGGGCACTAAATTACTTTGGGGAGCAGTATTTTTTCATTATGCAAATTATTCCATGCTTTATACACGTTTTATCTTTATACTATCTGTATTTTTTTATTATTTTTTTAATTAAAAAAAAAGTTTATTGGTTTTCCAATTATAAATTACACACATTTGTAAAATCAACAACAAAAGGGAAAGGGAATATAGTAAAAGGGGTCATCAAAAAAAATTTAATTTCTTAACTGTCTAAACTAGCCTAGATTTTCATATTCAAACTTGAGACCTATTAACTATTTATTGTTATCTATGCAAAAGGTTTAAATCAAGAGTTAATATAGCATAACCATTCTTCAAATCTTTCAGGTCCCCTTACTCTATATCCAAATTATCTCAAGTAACCAGGGGTGGGGTATTAAAAATTAGGGAAACAAATAAAAAAACATTTGAGGGAACCATGGGAGAGAAAAAGAAAGGGGGGGGGGGGAGTTATTTGGCAAAACCAAAGTGGTGAGGAAAAGTATGGAGTGGGTTCCACTCCTAGAGATTACACATGGCTAAATTCAATCCATGGGTCCCACTGTCTTATAAAAAGTATTCAGGTTGTTCTTAAGGGTACATGTCAATTTATCAATAATCATTATCCAATTTAATTTTATGTTTAGTAAAATCAAGAGGAATTTTAGAAGCTTTCCAATAACATGCAATTGTGATGCAGGCTGCTAGCAGAATGTATTTACCACTCTGATCGACTGTCTCAGAACTGATCCCTATATCTGTGAAAATAAGGTACTTTCCACTTCTTTTGGGAGATTAACTTGTGTGACTATATATATAAGATTATTATTTCGAATTCAGACTCCCATTTCTGGACTCGAGGGAATTTTTTTATTATGTTAACACAATTAACTATAACTAGTCATGTAACTAAGTGCCATAAATCACAGCTTTCCTATTTCTGAAGAGCATATGGGCTGCTAGGAATAATGGTACATGGGAATTAAAGCTTTTGACCTCCAACTATGGGAATACCAACCCATATGCTGAGCTGGTGTTTATGGAGAGTGGGATATGTACTTTGCTTTATTTAAAAGAAAACAAATAGGTTTTACAAATCTGTTTTTACTACTGTTTATTTAAGACGTTATATGAATATTTGACTTAGTATATATCCATTAAAAGTATTCTATTATGCTTGGCCTAGAGCAGTAAAGCAAATACTGAATGTCAGGGAAATTTAAGAGCCAAGAGTAGTGATGTGTACAAAATAAACAGCAAAAATGTATTTTCATTTATTATGCAAAAAAGTCCCTGCAGCACAAATTCTCTACAGTACTAGGCGGAAAAGATGGTGTAGAAATGTATGGAGCAAATAGGGTTTCCTGCTTATGTTTAAATTTACAAAGAATACAAAATTACAAGATTTTTAAAAAGTTAACAAGCATTGCTAAGAATGCTTACATTAAACTGATTGACGTATTGCAAAAAATGTAAAATGTGAAGCAAATGTAAAAATTGTAACAAAAGAACAGTACATTGCATTTTGCATTTATTGTGTGCTGTACAAATAAAGTTTTGTCATTTCACACTACTCTGATCCCACTTGTCACTGCAAGAATTTCTGTCAGCGTGAATGACAAAATTAGCTTCAGCTCTCTGAAGCATAAGTTGTGATCTGTGATTTAACTGTATTGTAAATTAAATATTGACAACCTTTCCCGGCATGTTACAGGACTGAAAGAAAAAAATTCAAATCCAAAGAAGGAGAAAAAAATGTTTTTTTCCACGGGCATATAGAAGCTGAACACTTCCTTTACACAACCTTTAGTGACAGTTGTAGACACAAGCAAGCATTGCAGTATATTGAAAATATTAACACTGCTATTTAAATAAATAGGGCTTTTAGGTTCCAAAGAAAATTAGAATAAGCAAGGTATGTGTGTATAAATTATAGTTAGTAAAAATGATGATATTGTGTAAAATGAGTTTTACACAATGTAAAATGTAGTGAGCATCACTCACTAAATACACATGACCAGGGTAGATAAGACATTTTCCTTTTCCACGTCACTACCTCCAGCCACCCACACCCCTATATTCCCTCCAAAAACACTCATATTACCTTTTAGAAGTAAAATGGCTACAAGCAGCCTTTATTTAAAAAAATAATAAACAACAACAACAATATAACAAACAACTATGACAAATTCTTAACAACATCAAAATCACAAAGAACAATATTACACATAGAAACTCAACCCCTATAAACAATAACAAACCCCTTTCACGCAAGAACACCCACAAGGCTGCAGGTTCTGGAAATGAAAGGTCTGCAAACTGCGGACTTATTTACTCCCAGCAACACTACAATGACCCCTAGCCACCTAGCACTGCCTCAGGGACTGAAGCCATATTTTCCAACTACCAATCAAGCTTTAGTTCTGTTTATACTTCAGTTAGACCACACCACAATGGTTCACCCAACCCACCATAAACCTTGACCAAGACCCTTGTCCTCCAAGACCCCAACCGCCCCCAAGCACACATTACCTCTCCCTCCCCCATACAAACACGCTTCAAGGGATGGGTGGGCAGAAAAAGCTTTTCCTAAACTAGAATGCTCAAGCTCCTTCCATCCCCCTACCCATTTACCCTTCCCCCTCTTTGGCTCCTCCCCACAACCCTACCATCTGACCAATCTCTTCCTAACCTCACCTTGACACCTCTCTCCACCAACTTACCCTGTCTCCTGCCTGTTTCCTCTTCTCAACCTGTCATGTTTGCCCTCCTCCTACCTTTCTTTTCTTTTTTTCTGTGAACCTACCTTGTAAAATAAAAATATTCACAGTGTTCTCTGTACTCATTTGTTTAAGGATCAGACTCCTCCTGGCCATACATGTGTAGCTTGTGTATGATTGTTTATTTTCTAACAACATCTTAACAAATGACTGAGGACATCTGTACACAATCTACAAGGGAAATTTTTACTCTGCCTAGTGAATATGATGAAAATTCACTTTGCAAAAAATACCCAATGATGTGCAACGATATATATTTATATGTGCATTCTCCCTTTATCTTTATTATCTTTAGTTTTATCACATTCCCTTAGTAAAATTCCCTTAGTAATAATTCATTTTACAAAAGCTATCAATTGTTGCTGTTAATTTAGCAATGGCAACAAACAGTGTGTAGTTTATTAATATTTATTTTTGTTTACTTCAAATGTTGTCACACAAAGCCATAGACAGGCTAAATTAAGTGTATGTAGAGGAAAAGCAATGAATTAGCCAAATGAGCCCAAACTGAAATGGGACCCAGTAATAGAATAACAAATAGCAACAAAGGAAATGCAACTGGTACTATAATCAAGCCATAAAAATCAAGCTGTGTAATTATATAACAATGATTCTTGTGAAGAACATTGGTGAAATAGAAAAAATATTGTTACATGCTTAAAAGATAAACAATAGTAGTATAAAAAAATAGGAAAATCTGTTCAGCCCTTTCTTTTCCTTCCTACATATTCCTAGTATTTGATATATATATATATATTTAAGTATCCTTTATTTATTTTACATTATATATGTATCACATATTTAAAAAAAAGCGACTTTACAAGTCTGAAAATTGTGCTACATAGAAAATGCATGAAATAACTGATCTATTCATTTGCATGAGCCTTTGTGGATCATGTTTGCAAATATCAAAGCAAATCAAAAACTGGCAAATTATTGTCATTTCACCTGAGTCGATCATCATTTTCTCAGTTACAGAAAGCCACCTCAGAATTGCTATCAAGTACCCTTTAAATTTGTGTATACTTGCCAAGAAATCCAAATAAAATGAGCTTTCCAATGATTGAATGTTTTTTTAGCAAAAAGAAAAAGAAAAAAAGATGAGTCCACATTTAGGTAACAAAAAGCCATTTTGGTTAAAATTGTTCATAAAACCTCCCAAAAATAATATTCTGGTCATGTACCTAGCCCAGGTCTGTCTCAGAATTTCTTCTCCATAGACTTCAATTGTGCTCAACCTGAACTTTAAAACATGTTCAGCTGAACTGGTCCAAATCAAACTAACATGAGTCATCTTGCAGTGTGGAAATGCTTTATGTCAGGAGCCCAGATCTAGTATGTACCTTTGATAAATGTGCATCTAAACTCCTTTAATAATGCAAACTATTGCCTGTACTATTGTTTAGTATTCTGGGGAACTTATCAGCCCAGGCATGGCTGAAGTCCATAAAAAAGTAGTAGGAATATGGATGAGGCTTGGTTTCCCTAAAGGATACAGAGTGTTAAAAATGATAACATATACTTTTTATAACTATACTAGTTTTCCGCAAACTCATTTTTTCAGCTAACACACTAATGTACTAAAACTTCTGAGCTTAATCCTGCAGTTTTCCCAATGAGCTCCCGTGGAAAGGTAAAGAGGAATCAATAGATACGGTAGGTGGTAGTTCATATGGGCCTTTTGCCATGAAAACAATAATAATCAGGGCAGTAATTCTTACCTGCCCTCTTTACAGCAAGCAGGGGGCTCAAAGCACACCCAGAGATATGAAATATGCAAAATCTTACACTTTATTTTACGGGTTTAGACGTCCTTTCATTAGAACCACATCCCGTCTACACAAGTATGGTCCTTGCCAGAATGCGGAGAGAAAGAACATTGTTCCTTATATAAAAGCAGGGGTTTCTCTACAGAGGTCCAACACCATCTGATGAGTCAGGGGGTCATTTTCTACACACTGCAGTGGGCAGATTTTTTTTTACTCAGGCTGTAGTTGCTTTTTTATTTTAACCCCTTCCAGCGGTAACCTTGAGTGTGACTCGGGTTAGAAAAAAGAAGTTGGAAGTGGTAAGCCCCAAGTCACACTTGGGGTAGGTAAACCTATTGAAAACAATAGTAAATCGCGATTTACCTACTCCGCCGGTATCCTCCTTCACGTTCCTCGTGTTTTTTCTTTCTCCAGCTGTCGTTCTCTGCACCCCATGAGTTACCAGGGAGTTCCCAGTCATGTCGGTGTGTGCGGACGTTCCATTTGGTACACGCCGGGAAATTCGAATCCATTTGTATTGCATTCAATACAAAATAACTGTATTGAATGCAATACAGTGGATTTATATGTGTAAAAGCAGTACATTGTCTTTCATGAACATTTATTTTACAGTATAATATAACAGTATAAGTATATATTTTTTTACATTAAAAAACTAAAAAAAAAATTAAAATTTTTAATTTATTTATTAATTTTATTCATTATTTTGACATGATTTTGTGTTTTAAACTTTTTTAATTTTTTGTAAAATTACTTTTTTTTGTAAAATTAATTTTCATGAAAAACCTACCGCTTTAAGACATGTAAAACCGGACAGAAATAAACCGCCCAGAAGGTTAATGCTCCTGAAAAAAACATTTTTGTTGATTCGAACTAAAAGGTAAATTGAAAGAATCATGTGTCATAACATTTGGACACTTAACATTTATATATAAAGTAGATAGAGATATCTTCATGTTATGGGTGCTGTTAATGACAGGGCACAGGCACAGAATGACTTCTGCTGATACCCAAAGACCATGCATATATGGAATATTGTCAGCATTAGAAACTGAGATTTTAGCAGCAAAGGGTTCACCCTTCCCAGCAGTAAATTGAACATTTGCCCCCTTCCATCAAGCCTTAAAAATGGTGTCAGTGTGTGTCAGATAATTATTTCAATTATTTGTTTATATTGCAAAAAAAGTCTTAAAAGACCAAATTTTCAACAACTAAATATTGCTAAAAATATTCTCTTTAAATATAAGTAAAGGCATGTTTTTGTTTAATTTAAAAATACTGTATGACTAAGCAGTACGATAAAATAAGTTTCTACAGCTTTACATGTGTGCTAAATATTCCGGGCATTTTAAAATTTGTTAATAGCCCATGCTGCGATTTGTGTTTTATCACAGTCACCTAATGCTGGTAGCTGACAGCTCATCTATTTTCTCTGCAACTTTGATGTTTTAAATTTATTTAAATAACCCAAACAGGGAGGAAAAACAAAAGAGGAAATTAAACAATTCTTTAGACCATTGGGTTTCCAAACCTTCATTTGTCATCATTTATCCCCTCTTGACAGTTTTGACAGCTGAATTTACTTTGAAATTTGCCTATTGAAACATGGTGATTTTTGAACTGTTCAATTCTACACAGTTACAGAAGCCAAAGCAGCTGAAATTTTTCATTTAAAGAGCAAGTAAATCTAAAACAGTAAAAAAAAAACAAAAAAAAAAGAAGGAAAGAAAAGGGTGTGTGTATTCAAGGTTCCATCGTGATTAGTGGGAGGTGTTTGGTGTCGTTTTCATTTTAATGCCTGTAAAATGTAAATTGTAGCTTTCTAGCAAGACAAAAAAATGATGAAGGGAGGTCCTCAGGGCGATACAGATAAAATTAGCAAGAAGGAAATATGTGGCTATTCCACTGTTGTCTATATACAGTTGGGAAGGAAGGTGCCTTTAAAAGGTTCAATGAATGGATATATTTTTATTTTGTGTATAGAAGAAAAGAATGTGTATTTTTATGTCTAGCAATGATGATAAGTGGGGATCTTTAGGTTTGAAAGAAGATACGTTTTGGTAGTCAGGTGCAGGAGGATAACCATAATGATGGGGTTAGCTCTAATTGGTGGCCCAATCTTCTTTAGGTTTGAAGGGGTACAGAAAAAGCTTTGTGTGAAATATGTCAGACTGCATTTTATTTATATTAAAATCATGTTTTTTCTCATATTTTTTAAAAGCATATTATTATTATTATTTTCATTACCTAGTTAATTAAGTACACCAGCAGAAATGTATTTTTTGCTTTTTTTTAAATAGTTTTAGCAATTTTGTTGTTTTTTTAGGAAAAGCAAGTCTTTTGTAGGTTGATTACATCTGCACATGTTGATGCTATTATGTATCTAGGTAATAGCTACACTGACAAATATTTTTTTTTAATTCATATTTATTACATTTATCTCTGGGAAATAAAATATTTTATTTCACAAACCTCCAAAAGACATTTACCAGATGTTTTATGATTTAGGATGTCTACACTGACTTTAATTTGAAATGTTTATAAAAGTCCACACAGCTTTTGTTTGAGTTTAAAAGTCTTTAAAACGAAGTGAATCAAGATATATGGAAGAAAAGGGGAAGATGTCTTCCAAATATCCAAAATGCCCCCTTTTAATGTCAAAGGGCATTTGGTGCATATATATGAATTTCATTTTAATGTATTTTTCAGAATTTTTGGGTGTTTTGGCGACATTTGGATGTTTTCTTGGTCATTTAGGAAGTGTTTTGGGGCATTTATAGGTATTTTAACACTGTCCAAATGCTGCAGAATGTATTTTATTTTTACCCCATAAAGAAAACTCTCTCTGGTGTGGACTAGCCAATTTTAATAATTAAAAAATTTCAAACATAGGCGTTTATGTCCCCGATATTGTTAAAACTAAATAAATATTAATAAAAATGTTCCAAACACCAGACAAAGCAGTACAAAAAATATAAGCAGTATCATTTTATAATTCAAACATATTAGCAGTAGTGATAATTATGCTTTTAGAAATGTCCCTTTTGTTTGACATGTTGATTTTATACAACTGTATGTAAAAACTTGTAATATAATGTGTAATGTGATAACTTGATACAAAAATGAAAATATTGTCTGGAACTCACCTGTGAGTCACTCGTCGAGTTGGATAATCATAGTTCATTCATTCTTTGCTGCCCAACTTGTCCGTGCTGTGTTGTTCTTTAAATAGGGCTATTGAATCCAAAGCCACTGTAGAGTGTGCTTGCTTGTTTATTTTAGTGAGCATGCACATGTATATATTAGCATGTGCATATCTTTTGGCATGCAGATACGTTTGTAGCTTTGACTCTGGCCTGGACAATGTCCAGCAATATGTAAATGCATGAGCCTCAGACACAGCAACAAATCTGAGCTATCTGGCACTACAGATCTTACAAGATCTTTTGTGATTTTTTCTAGTGGCAGATGAACAAATGAGTGCTGTACACACAGCACCATTCTGTTCTTTTGAGAGGGGAGGGGGTGAGCGTCATTCGTAATTTGTTGTTCGTCGACCTGCCAAGGTGCATTAATAAACAATGTCAGTAGACCCATGTACACAACAGATTTTCACCTGAGATGAGCACAACCATTAATGTTTGGCAGCAATCATCTCTTGTATGTATAAAGCATAAGAGCACAGCTGGGCCAGGAGAGGCTCTGCAAACTTGAATTTGATTAGTCAGTGCTAATGTCAGGAAGGGAAGATCAGACATCCACTGTACAAAGAATAGAAAGGGGTTGCTGATGCAATTCTATTGTATTATCTGAATTTGATGAGATGCTTGTTAAGAACCAAATGAGCTTCATTTCAAAAAGTATATCGTAGTTAAGCAATAAATAAATTATACAAAAATTGTGCTGGGCCAGGAACTTTGGGTAACTGGAAATGATTAAACTACTAGCTAACCACACACTATTCTTTTCTCCTTTTTTTCTGTCTGTGATGCATGAAATGGCACCCTCTCTTGTATACTTTAGATTAAATACTGCAATAGTGCTCAAGAAGTTCATTTCTGCTGATTGGCTTTTGCAGGCTAGGTGTGATAGGGAGGAACACCAATTTCACAACAAATGAAAGTGTGGTAAAATGATGTGATAATTGGTTATAGGGGTCACTTGTTATCCACAATCTTACAGCTTGAAGGAAGCAGCCCTATCTACCATTAATTATTTGTTGGAATTGTTATGTTGGAATTATTATGAAATGTTTTTTTTTGTTTTAGCTTAAATAAAACCTGTATTCAGAAAAGATTTTGTTGCTGGATGTATTTTTTTTTTTTTGCATTTAAGCCTGACTGAATATTCCCTTTTTTTCAAGTATATTTTACTTTGCAAATGTGGATTTGATCTGGCACTTATTTATTACTTTATAGCATAAAACTTGTATTCCCAGATGAACAGATTAATATCATTGTGTATTTGTATAGCGCTGACATAATACGTAGCCCATTACAAAATCCATAATCATGTTTATGCTGATATTCCTAGTATAGGGGTGAGCTGGTGGAAGAGGTCTTAATTCACTTACAAGACATAAAAAAGCTGCAAGCATCCTATCAACAGAGTAAATGTTTTTTCAATAAGCCTATATGAACAAAATGGCTTTCTTTTACTTTTACACTAACAGTTTCCCCTCATTTGATAAAAAAAAAATTGATCTGTTTTCTTACAATTAATTCAGTTATTACAAATCATTCAAAACAGTATTCCCTTAAAACAGTAACAGTACTTTTTACCAGGATAGACTGGACAGTTTTAATTAACTACTTTTGTCACCTTTTGATTTTCAGTGTGTGTGTGTGTTTAAAAATATACATGATTGACAGGCAAAAGTGACAAGTAACACAGCTGACACTAACCTTGGGGCTTTAAAAACAAACACCAGATCCCCACTCGGTACCAGGGTAATGACAAAACACAAAAAGGGAAAAGCTGAGCTTTAGAAGCTGTCAGGCCGTCAGGGCACCCGAGTCTCACAGAATAGTGCCGCTTTTTCTCCGCCTGCATCGCCAACAGATCAGACATCTAAATGATCACCAACATCCTCAAGTCCAGCGACGACTGGCTATTTGGTTGATAGCCTGGGTGAGTCCCCTATATTATTTCCTTCCACTCCTTCCTTCTTTCAGCAATGTGGGGACCAGCCAAAAACCGGCCCTCTTGTAATCGGGCATGGGGATAGAGATCATCTTACAGGCCCTAAAGAGGGGGTAGCACTAGAGCAATTCCCGGTGAATGAGGACAGTCTTTCTACTAACACGCAAAAAGAAATGCTGTTATTATCGAAATGCCCATTACAACAAGACCTAATCTCAATGATGGATAAGTTTAATTCCACCCTGGATATGATAAAAGTAGCCACCACATCGAGAATTTTCCCAGGCTCATATCGACCTGGTGGGATGAGCCAGCAGCAAAACACAGAAATCACCTGGCTAAATTCCAAAAATGCAGATCTGGATGATTGTTCCAGGCACAATAACATAACATTTAGAAGGGTTCCAGAGTCCTTTACTCAAGGTGAATTAGTTCCTTTCAACAGGTCCATGTGTTAGGCCTTATTACCAGTAGCTACCGATTCCAACACCGAGAGATGCATTGGCCAGGGTACATTTCTTCCATAAAAAAAAAAAAAATTGGCAGTAGCAAGAAAATCACCGCCTCTGCCAGAGCAATATCAGAATACAACTGTTTGCTGATTTGTCCTCTATCACTATCAAGAACCAGAAAAAATGGTTCTTCTACAATGGGAAGACTCATTCAGAGTCGTCAGTAGGGACTGGTATGGAACTCCTGAGCAAACACAGAAATCCCCCCAAAATTTGTTCAGGAATGGACCAGAACACACAGAACAAGTGTGGTACAAAATATGAATCACTACCAAATTAGGGCTTGGGATGAGCGAGATTTTTAAGTTCGATCTCGTGGCGAATCAGGAGGTTCTCGCATCCCAAACATTTAAACAAGAACGGCTTTTTAATTCGCCATGTGGTCATCTTCTCACCGAACAAACGAGGGAAAATGCAGGGTGCGGGAACAGTGACTATTTCCGGCGGGAGCAAATCAAAGAATATGCTACAAGGATCCTTAGTGATCAGAGGAGATTTTAACATAATCCTCTCAGAGGAGATTTTATCATCTTTGGATTCTAATTCTAAAGCAAAACGTCCATCAAGAGATCTTCAAAAACAATAGAGCATTAACTATATGATATATGGAGATGCCAACATGGTTCATAAAAGGATTTTACTTTTTTTTTCCTCTTCACATTTTCCCTACTCTCAGATCAACATTTTCTTTACGGATTTCTGTTCACTTCTGAATAAAAAGATCCTCAAAAATTGGGACTATAACTTGGCCGGCCCATGCTCCAGTGGTCTTGGAACTTGGAGAATGAAACCAGGCTAAAGAGCAGTTATGGAGACTTGACACATATATTATCTCAAAGTATAAAACTCAGATTCAAAATGCTCAACAGTTATATTTTTCAACCAACAACCAAAGGCATCGATCCATTTATTATATGGAACACAAAAGGCATTTATGAGATGGGTTCTTATTAAAATAAGTACTAGGGAAAAGAAACAGAGGATGCACCAAATTACTGAATTGTTAAACTCTATAATAGTGTTGGTCGAATAGCTCACTATTCGATTCGACAGCTATTCGGCCGAATATAGCAAAAAAATTTGGGTGGTCGAATTCGAATCCCATTAAAGTCAATGGGAGAAAAATTCAACTGGACTGCATATTCCAGATGTGGTGTGACCAATGCCTTGTACTATTCCTTTTTTAATACAAGAAAGTACTTTACTAGCTTTAGATATTGCATCTTGGCATTGCATGTTATTAAGTCTATGATCTAGAAGAACCCCCAGATCCTTTTCCATTTCTGACTATATTTTGCCACTTGGCTGCCCAATCAAACAGTACATCCAGGTCTGCTTGTAGAATATAGATATCCTGTATAGACTTAATTCCATTAAATAGTTTGGTGTCATCTGCAAACACAGAAATGGTACTTTTTATCCAAAACTCTATATAATTTATAAAGACGTTAAACAGTAAAGGTCCCAACACTGAATCATGGGGTACACCAATAATAACCTTAGACCATTCAGAGTATGAATCCTTAATCACTTCTCTCTTGATGCGGTCTATAAGCCAGTTCTCTATCCATTTACGGATTGACTTTTCTAAACCTATTGACCCTAATTTGCATATCAACCTTCTATGGGGTATTGTGTCAAATGTTTTAGCAAGGTCCAAGTACACTATATCAACTGCTATTCCACTGTCTACCTGTTTACTTACTTCTTCATAAAAAGAGAGTAAATTTGTTTGACAACTACGGTCTTTCTTGAAGCCATGCTGACTATCACTTATAATATTATTTTCTAGCAGATACTCCTCTATGTGGTTCTTTATCAAATTCTCTAGAACCTTTCCAACTATGAACATTAAACTAACCGGTCTGTAGTTACCCGGTAATGACTTTGCTCCCTTTTAGAAGATAGGAACCACATCAGCCTCATGACAATCCATTGGTACCATGCCAGTGACTAAAGAGTCTCCAAAAATTATGGGTTTGAATGGCTTTGAAATACCTAAGCTCAGCTCTTTGAGGACACGTGGATGTAATCCATTGGGTCCCGATGCTTTGTCAACCTTAATTTTGCCCAACTGTTTCTCAATCATATAAATTTTGAGCCATTGTGACGTCATATCAAGATGGATTAAAAGTGCTATATTGTCTTTTTTTCAGTACACCCAGCGATAGGGTATTTATTGCAGGTCTCATCCCAATTTAATATTAAAAATGGGACTCGCCAAGATGTACCCTTCATTATTTTCACTACGCTCGTAGAAACATTTGCAGAACATATACATTCTGATCCTAAAATGCAGGGGGTGAATATTTTAAAGAGAGAACATAAGATAAGTATTTACAGGGACAATATTGTTCCCATACTTACAAACCCACTATCCTCACTGCAAGCTGTTCAGAATATCATAACCCAATTTAGTGAAGCCTCCTATTAAAAACTGAACACATCCAAATCACATATTTTACAAATCTCTAAGGAGCTCAATGCCAAACCAATAACCAAATTTAATTTTACTTGGTAATTTGGAGCTATTCCCTTTCCTGGAATTTTTTTTACCTGCCCATAATAATCTCTATAAGCAAAATTTAAAAAGCTTCTTCTATCCATGCCCAAAGAAAAAAAAAAATCCTAACAAACAGGTACCTTCTATGTCATGGAGAATTGCAGCATTTCAAATGTTTTGCTTTTTACATTTTTGTATTTACTCAGAACTATGATTAGTGTTGGTGTTCGAATTCGGGTTGTCGTTATATCCAACCCAAATATGGCTGTTTGAATTCAGATAGACACGACCCGAAAAAAAATAAAAACAAAATAATGTTGAATTCATTTAATTAGTCTGTGTTTTTATGTTAACTCATTTTTTTTTTATTTTTTTACAGGTTATCCGACAATTACATTATGAATCATAATGTCATTGTGGGATCCTCGGACCGTGGGAACTTTGGGGTTACAGCTAATTGGAAGCATGTGTCTTCAATTAGCTGTAACCTCAGGCGATACCAGGGCAATAGAGGTTGAATGGGGATATGTATCTCCATTCATCACCGCTAGTCCTCTGTGATTGGCTGGGGAGAGAAAAAAAAAAATAATATATATATATATATATATATATATATATATAGATATATATATATGTACATATATACACTAATAAAGAGCACCTGTCACATCAATATTAAAGAGCACCTGTCACAACAATATTAAAGAGCACCTGTCACAACAAAATTAAAGAGCACCTGTCACATCAATATTAAAGAGAACCTGTCACAACAATATTAAAAAATTAAAGAGCACCTGTCACATCAATATTAAAGAGAACCTGTCACAACAATATTAAAGAGCACCTGTCACATCAATATTAAAGAGAACGTGTCACATCAATATTAAAGAGCACCTGTCACATGAATAATAAAGAGTATCTGTCACATCAATATTAAAGAGTACCTGTCACATCAATAATTAAGAACACCTGTCAACTGTCACATGAATATTAAGAGCACCTGTCAAATGAGTAATAAAGAGTACCTGTCACATGAATGTTAAAGAGCACCTGTCACGTGAATATTAAAGAGCACCTGTCACATCAATATTAAAGAGGACCTGTCACATCAATATTAAAGAGCACCTGTGAGATCAACATTAAAGACCACCTGTCACATCAATATTAAAGAGCACCTGTCACATGAATAATAAAGAGGACCTGTCACATGAATATTAACGAGCACCTGTCATATGAATATTAAAGAGGACCTGTCACATCAATAATAAAGAGCACCTTCGACCACCCAAATAATTTTCGTCTATTCGAGCGAATAGCTGATGAATCGAATAGTGAGCAATTTGATCAACACTAAAGGTGCGTACACACTTCCAATTTTTATCGTTCCAATCGAACGACGAACGATCGATTGGGCAAAAAATCGTTCGTAAAAAAGTAACCAACGACGCCGACGAACGAGGAAAGTCGCTGGAAACGAACGACCGGACCGGCGGATCGGATTGGACGACGATCGTTGAACATCGTTCGTGTGTACGGTCGTTCGTTGATCGTCCATGGGCTGAGCATGCGTAATGAACGAACATTCGTTCACTTTCCTGTCGTGCACATAGTTCCTCTATCGTTCAAACGATCGTATCTATTGTGTGTACAATATCTACGAACGATCGTGTCGTTATCTCTATGTACAGGATCGGTGCTATACGATCGTTCGTAGATATCGTGCAGGATCGTTCGTCGTTCGTTTTCCAACGATAATAATTGGAAGTGTGTACGTAGCTTTACTATGATAATTCCGATAATTCCAGTACCAAATTGTTTTTTTACTAAACCACAGCATCTCCTTTCTTCTTTTATATGGTACAACTGAGATGCTGGTATTCGGTTTTTTCTAGACATAGAAAACTAGGAGGTATGAGTCTTCCCATTATTTTCATCAAATCATATTATTATTCAGCTTCTGTCCTGTCTCAAATATTATATTGGTCGAATCACACCCCCAAAAAATATGGATGGAAATAGAATCCTCCTTTCTAAATTGCCCAGATCTACAACAACTCCATTTGGCTATTAAATGAGGTCTTCCTGTTCCAGATAATCAATACCCCATGCAAGTTTCTCATCAATGGTGGGCAAAGATCCCTATTTTCTTGCCGGAGTCAAATACAAATCACCCCAGATTTACGTATATTATAAATGTTTATCCCATTTAAATCTCTCTACATGGTATATTAGTGGTCTTACTAAGATTAAACATCTGTACTTTTTTCAAGGGTTTAAATCTTTCCAATTTTTACAGAGTATATATGAACTTCCAACAGTGGAAATCTTTACATATCTGTGGGAATGCCACTGTTTATCAAAATTTTATGTTTTATACTAAATCTCGTTTAGGGAAAAAGGGAATTACCAAATTCTATGATCTGATAAGCTAAAATAAGTTTTTTTCCAAGACTTCATTAATGGTGAAATGGGAACAAGGGTTGGAGATAACTTTTGCTAATGCTGGACGGGGGCTCTAACTACTACTTACAACAGCACTAAATGTGCAGATCATTGGGATGTTTTTCAGAGAGTAATTAATCAATTGTACCTTACACTGATTTAGCTATCATGATTCTCAGTTTCTAACTTTCAAGATTGTTGGACGGAATGTAGAGATTTGGGAACCTTACAACATATTCTATGGCAGTACAAGTCAGTCTGTTCCTTTTGTAATCAAAATTTCACATGATTATCGGAAATACTTGAAATATTGCTGTAATATCTTTAAAATCCAATCCAGAAATGGCTATACATCTTAACATTGATGGAATTCCTTCTGGTTCTAGATCAATTGCTATTCATATATTATTTAGTGCTAAATGGGCATTGTAAGGAAGTGGAAGAGCCCTGATATACTCAACCTATCAGATGTGATTCATGATCTAATTGTCCAATTTTTTTTAGAAAAAGCTTTGCCCATTGCTCATAACTCTTACAAACAATACTTTAAACAATAAAGGCTTTGGCTGAGCCATCCAAAATGTGTTTAAAGATCTCTAATTGTTTGATGGTGATAATCAAATTTCCTAACACCTTGGGCCTGATTTATTAAAGCTCTGCAAGGCTGGAGAGGATACACTTTCCATACTGAAGGTGGGTGATCCAGCAAACTTGGAATGGATTTATTAAGTCATATGCTTTTTGTTAGCAAATGTTAGCAAATCGATTACAGGTTTGCTGGATCACCCAGCTTCACTGATAAAAGTGTATCCTTTTATAAATCAGGCCCTTTGTTTCTGTTCAATTGTTAGTTTGAAGACTGGTATTATGCTCATATTTTTATGTGTGTATTTATGGTTGTATCCTCTATTTTTTTCATTTTTTTGTTCACCCCTTTGTTTCCTACAATCTAATTTCTTTTTTTTTTGTGTGTCCTTTCTGTTCAGTCCTATTAAGGATTCTTTGTATATTTGATTGTTAAAATTGGATATAGAGATATACAACTTCTAATGTCTATGCAAATTATAATTTGAAATCCCTAATAAATAACTGTTGAATGCTGTCTTTGCTTCAGACATAAGAATAAACAGAAAGTCTTTGCTAAAAGCAATATAGTTTGTGAAATATATTTAACAACTAGCTGTTTCTATTGAATTATTAAAACCTTATTGTATATATTAACTATGGTACTAATACACAGAATGCATATTTAGTGGCAAGGTGCATGACATTTATTACAAATGCATAAAAATAATGAAATCATATTTTATTACAATACTCACACTCCTGTTCTTATGCTGCACATTTTCATTATCCGTCAATTGAAAAAGTAATAAAATATCTTCCATTTTTTTTGTCCTGAATGTGATCACCTTTCTCATGCAAAAAGATGACATTATCCACAAAATTGTAGCCACTTGCTTTAATAGCAAAATTTCTAATGTAAAACAGAAAATGTAATTTTAAATGATTTTGCATTGCTATGAAAAAAATATATGGGATCCACTAAAGCTGAAAATGCAGTGTTATTGCTAGGAGGTGATCATGTAAACCATGTAATGATTACTGCAATAAACACAAAACATATTCAGCATGCACTGAACTTTAACTCTTTTAACTAAAAATTATTACATTTTAGTTTAGTTCTGTGCAATTGTATTTTAATAACACATCAGTGTTAAGGGGCTCTTTCATCAAAACACCTAGATACTTACATAGCAAATATCTAAATAGCTGCACATAAAGATTAAAGGACACATATAGCATAAAGGACAGAAACATAAATTAATAAAAAGAAATAATTAATTTTAAGGGGATTTTTCTCCTGAATAAACTATTAGTGAGGTCTATGCCAACCCCTGGTTAGAAATGTATTAGACTCAAAAACCCTTCTGGGGTGTGTATACTTGAAACAAAGGAACAAAAGAAGAGGTTTTTGGCATATCATTAGGTGAATTAAAATTAAACTTAACTATTTGTGATTACAATTAAATTATTAACCTAGGTTTATTTAAAATGAACTAGTGAAAGATCAACTGATGCATCCGTGAGATAAATCTCTAGTAAATTAAGGCTAGATCAGTCAATTAAATTTTGATTTGAGGGTTTTGATGTAAAGCTTCTTCAGGGGGATTTTGAGACGATTAAGGTGATATCTATAGGAGTCAGCAATACTTATAACATTAGTTACCAAGGATGCCAAAGTGGAGGAGCACGGACGCATGAAAGATAGTTTTTGTTCAGGTGGGATCTCCCATGTGGAGAAGTGTCCATAAGCCACGCTGTCCTTGCTGTGTGACCTGCTGCGTGTCCCTATCTATACATTATTCTAATATTAGATAGATAGATAGATAGATAGATAGATAGATAGATAGATAGATAGAAAGATAGGCAATACCAACAGGTGTTGAACTAGTCACATTCATTCACCATTTCTGTATTCATTTTGCCTCATTGAAGTGTTAAGTCCTTACTCAGTTTTAAAGTTCATCGGGACTGAAAAAGATAGATTATCATGGGAGAACCTGGATGATCCAGCAAACCTGAATTGGATCTGGCAGAGAATAAAAACATTTGCCAAGTATTAGCAAACCATTACAGGTTTGCTGAACCACCCACATTGTTCCACGATACTCTATATTCTCCAGTCTTGGAGAGCTTTAAAAAATCAGGCCCAGTGTATTTATTCTTCCCTTCATCGAGGCAGTGTTTAAACCTGGTAATTGTCCACTCAGGCCTGAGAACTATATCCGGAACAAGATCCTGTACTCCAATTTGCCCTGAATGGGAAAGGGGGCATATTGTCTTTAAACATTTTTCATGCTCACATTTGGCAGTGGTCCTTGACAAATGTCATTGAAGCACCAACTGTGATTACACAGGGTAGGATGGGAAGGTATGCCACCTCTGGCCTTATTCCGTCATATTATAACTGGTAGGTAGAATTCCATAAATACTAACAGAGTACCAATCTTCATACATGTTACAATACGATGATTGTCTTTTTATATTTTAGGCAATATCCCTATAGCTATGTGTATATAATATAGGCCATATCCCCAATAGTTAGGCATATGGGCTATAGTCTCAATAATTAAATATTATTAAACAATGCATGATAGTATGGGTGTTTGTATTTAATTTCTGATCTGTTTACCCCCATCCAGTCAATAGGGCCTAATTACCATGGGACAATAGATTCATAGATAAGGTACTTTTTTCAGGACAGTCCCAATTTCCAATAGAGCCTCTAAGGGATAATAAATAACTTCCACATAGGAACAATATAAATGGTATGTGATGATAGCCCCATTCCAACCACTGCTGACACCTAAATTAAATGACCCTGCTGGACTTCCCCAACAATTCTGGACACCTTTTCTGCAGTCTTTCTACATCAAAGGTGGCTTGGAGGTTCAATTAATTACTGAAGTTTAAATTAACCAATCCCAAGTAGGGGAATGCATCACATCCATTAGCCAATCCTAACTTTCCAATGAATCCCAATGAGGATTCACTAAAAATGGCACTAAGCAAGAAGATGCCTGCAGAGCAAGAAGCAAAAAAAAAAGATTAATTAAACAAAGTTAAGCAGAGACAGATAAAAAAGGAAGTTATGAGTGTCGAGTAGTTAGGGAAATAGGAAGATAAAATACCGCTCCTGGGGTACCTGATAGCATCGTAAACACATAGTTATATCACATTCCTTGATGTTTTTGTATTTTGTTTTATATATTTCTATGTTTATTTTGTGTTATTTTACTGTATTGTAATTGCAGGGGTTATGTACTAACAACTAGCATGGTATACTGTATTTACAGGGGTTTATGTACTAACTAACTTATTTTTTCATTGATATGAGTTACTAAATATATATCTGACAATACCACTGTGTATTTTATGTTTCCAACTTGTTTTTTTTAATTAAACTGTTATTCATATTATTTGTGTATGAACCTGCATTTGCAGAATATATATGTGCATGGATATGGTTATATAATATTCATAGTTATGTAGATATTATCCATATCCAGCATACACCAGTTCACCTAAACAGTTGTTGCTCATCCTCTGTACACATGCAGGCACTAAATTCGCCAATGCACCTTTTCAGATCGCTTTTTATAAAGCTACATATATATATGAGCTTCAGGCCCTATGCTTCTGCTAGGAATCTGCTCTTCACAGCAACAGTGCACTAATGCTACACTTTTCTTTAGCCAACTGGCTCTCTTATGGTCCGTGTCAGTAATGCTCTGTGCCATGAACATTTGCCAAAACTCCTTGCATGGCTTGTCTTTACTCTGATCTATCAACACTATTTAAGAATTGAATAAAACAATTTATTTTGCCTTGTGCTGGCCACCTTATTCTGCAATTAATAGTAGATGATAAAAATAAAACCAAATGAGTAATTTGGCTTTTGTGTATCAAAAAGGGTTTTAACGTTCTGGCATTATTATGAAATCATTCCTCAGTGTACATTTTGAGTTTTTAGTCGTGTTTATAATTTATCTGTCTTTTTATCTGACTATGCTTTGTACATTAAACATTGTTCAGCATTGCAAAGAAATAATATCTTTCGACTTGCTTGACTATTAGGGGAAACCGTACAATGCCATTAACGGACACACAACAGATTGCTGACTAAATCATTGAAGGATTTTACACTGGTCAGCATCCAGCAGTGCATGAAGGTGAATTTTATGAAACAGTGACATCTGAGATTTCTTAAATTTATTTATGCAGTCATTGGCCTGGCACACTAATGTTACAGTGTGGATGACTTGTGCAAAAACGTACCATTTATTTTTAGTGGTTTGACAGCTAAAGTTATTATAAATCTCTATTTTCATCTAAATCGGTCATGGCCTTAACAACATTCTCAGTTGAGTCAGCATTTTTACAATGAGTAGAAAGAGATAAACCAGAGCTACCTTTATCAATGTCTAAATTAACTGCAGTAATAAAGCAATTGTTTTATCTATGAACTTTACGTGTGAACACGTGTCTTTGTTTAAAAAAATAAAAATACAATGTAATAATATTATAACAATGTAATGTTAAAAAATTTAAAATGTATAGGGTGGTAACAAATTACTTTGAGCCTATTTGATTTTGTGGTCTAAGCAGTTTGTATACAAATAAATTCCAAATTACTGTATATACTTAGGTATAAACTGATATGTAGGGATGAGCGAGAATGCCTCTGACATTCTCTTGAAAATTTCCTCGAACTTCCGATGGGTCCGCAAAATTTTGGCGAACCGATATCGCGGACCCATCGGAAGTTCCAGGAAATCATTACAGGAGGATTCCCAGGGCTGCATTCATTCATGCAGCCCTGGGAATCCCTCTGTGTGCAATCCCCGGGCACTAGAGGTTAATTAACATTTGCTGCAAGTGAAAGCAGCAGTAGTAGTCATGGCTCAAAGCTTTCCTCCAGTTTGGAGAATGGTATGTTTAAAGAGCAAGAAAAGGTGTAACAGAATTCTCAATATCTGCAATTAGATGAGTATGTATATTTTAAAAATGTTTGTGATGAGGAAGATTAGTAAATACTTACTCCATACAACATACCTTTTACAAACTTGAAACAACAACAGATAGCACTATGACATTTATAACATGACACAGTTTTTCTGTGACCAACAATCATCTAATTTTAATGCCTAACTGGCAAAAATAAATCACCATAAACCTAAGCATAAGTCTTATATAATGAAATGCCAACATTTTGCTGTAGTATCTTTAGTCAAGATGTTTATTTTATTAATATGTATTTGTCATTGTGAGTTCTGTGCAATTATGCTTGTTAGGCAAAAATAATGTATGATTGATGCTTATGGAGGTAATGAGAAAAAAGAGACCCTTGAACTTTTGTTGTCATTGGTGCTATCTTATATGAATAGGAAACAATAATAAATAATGCAAAATAGTAAATCATTCTCAGATTCTGTAGTTTTATTTAGTAATACTAATTATAAAATGGAGGTAGTGATGCAGTGTTAAGCAGAATGTTGGAACTCATCATAAGTCATAAAAACAACACATCTGAGGAAAAGGGCTAGGTTGAAAAATGAGCAGACACTTGTGTCACCAAGAAAAAGAGGACTATTTCTTGGAAGTGCTGCTTCTAAAGTAGAGTTTGGGAATTTAAGAAGCAACAATAAAATTGCACAGAAGAATTAAAAGGGGAAAAAAAGAAAGAGTTTCAAAAAGGTTACACATTACAAGCACTTATTGGTTGGCTTTGAGCTAAAGATTAATGTATCTAGGACGAGCTTATTGAATTATATTACCTCCTATCAGCAATTGTCTAATTTGCAAAACATTACAAGCAACATATTGCAAGTGATGTGGCTGCCAACCAAAGACAATCTCTTAAATATATGTACCCCTAAAATGTTTTAATGTACGGCAATTATCAGTCTATGTATGATGTATTTAGTTTAGCAATCAAAGCACCAGTTCAAGCCCTATTTATGTTTGTAAAACAGAACAAAAATAGATTTATGTCTGTTCTGTCTGTTTCTGAAACATTAAAATATCAATGTCACACTTTTTACATTTTTCTCCTATCTAAAAACACTGTGCACTGATAATCTTAATGTTATGTTGTGTTTGTACTAGATTTTTTCTGCAGTTATTTCAGTAAAATGAAACGGTTTCCTGTTCTTTAAGCCTAATGCTAATGTCTTTTCCAAGATTTTTCAAGGTAAAGAGGAAATGTTGCTATAAACTATTCAAGATAAATTTAAAAACAACAGGACCCGATTCTAACACATATTGCTTTATTTACTTACTATTCTGAATATTATTGTAAGCATATCACATTGTATCTATACTAGAAAATAAAAACAATTCACAATGCATAATGCATTACAAGAAGAAATGTAAGATATATATAGCACATTTAAAGACAATCTATTTTTCATTTTTATTAGATATACATATACATGTAATTATTTTTTGGTACATTTGCACTTTACATATTTATATGTATTGTGAATGTAGTAAATCAGCCCACATTACAAATCACAAATGTTCATATTAAATGTTTTGTTGAGTGCAATAAACCTGTTGGACCACTAGAGGGTCACCATCAATTTGGTCTGGGACTATACTGGATGAAACTGGTTGGATACCAATTAATGATGCTTTGTTTATTTAGTTGATAACTGATGTAGCATTCTTGACAGCAATGTTGTTTAAACTGATTTATTAGGAGGCCTTAAAGGAGGAGGTGTGAGGAAACAGGTGTCATTGTATACCTGGACAATCAGCTAAAAAAATGTCAGTCTTCATGTAATATTTACACATGATGTAAAAACATGCATATATGGGTTGTTTTACCTACAAAAGTATTTGTATTTATGTCCATATAATTTTGCATGGTACCTGATTTTTCTCTGCTGAAGTTTGCTGATGTGCAATTGCATCTGGGTTCCATGCACTAGAGATTCAGCAAATGTTGTGTCATGCTCGTCGAACCCATTCAAAGGTGAACCCAGTCAACAAATCTTAGAATGGGAACCTACTTTGTATCTTGTGGTTGTCAGCAGTTTTCTATTTGTCCTATTCTGCTGACAACCACAATTCAAAAAGTGGTTAACAAAGCTAGGAGCCAGTTTTTACAGCAGCAACCAGTTTGAGGTTCGCCATCTGTGAACGTGCATGTTAGATCAAAAATTTGTCAAGAAGACACCTAGGGCTTAGTGGCTGGTTAACTTATGAAGTGGGGGTTATATTTTTTTTGTTAACAAAACTGTAGGATTGCATGTTGAATTTTTAACATCTGCCCGCCTTTCCCCCATCCATAAAACCTCCCTTTATTACATTTGCTTTTGCCTGTCCTTACCCCCTGCAAGTGTAATCAGTGTGAACTGCTGTCTTACAGCTCTAATGATTCTAAAAATAAGTGAAAGAAGAACAAATCACCCAAATGAAAACAGAAAAGGCTAGCAGAAACTAGGGGAACGTTGCCCAATTTAAGAATTACTGTAATGTAAACCCAAACCACAGGTGGGGAAAATTGACTACCCAAAAAACCAAATGTAAAGCTGATTTAAAAAAAAGGTTGCCAGGATGTCCACAGTTTGTTAAGCCGGAGGCTTTACCAATAAAAGTTGGTATGGGGGGCTCAAGGGACTCCCTATCTTGGAAAGAGTGGAGGGATTACAAACAAAGCAAATAAACCTTTATTGTATCAACTCTAAAGCAATGAAAGGCACTTTGCTGAATATTATATAGCGCCATGTAAAACCTAGAGAAGGTTGTTTCTATGTGTTCTGTGTAGCAAAGCCTCTTACCCACCTCAATAGTACATAAAGAGGGTAAGTACCCTTGTAAACTGTAAGGACCAGTAGGAGACAGGGCTGAGTACAGGATGTCACTTTATACCTCATGACCCAGAAAAGTAAATATTATAGACCCAAAGTCCAAAATTTGCTTACCCAGTCATCTTGCTGTCTCTTTATCAGGTACTCTACTAGACCTCAGTAAACTTTCACAGATCATGGCTCATTACAAACTGAGCTTTCTAGCCTCGGTCAGTGTAGTTCTACCCCTAACAACACTGAATTACAAACATAATCGCAGGATACTGTCTTCTAGCAATTGGCTACAGAAACAGACATCTTGTACCTGTGATTGGTCTATCCTCTCAGGGTTTCTTCCAACAGGAACAGGAGAGGAACCAGCATTGGCAGCATATATACAAAAGCCAAAAGTCAGGAACAGGTTAAGTGCATTTATAGGAAGTGAATGCATCCTAAAATACAGCAAACAACGGTGAAGTTGTTGGTAGTGCAACAACCCATAAACATGCAGTGACAGCAAACTCTATGCAATGGATAAAAAAATAGACAGAACAGGGCAAGGAGAGGATTTCAAAGAGCAAGCGGCCAGAGCACCAACAAGGTTTCAGGTCCAATGCTAAGGCAGAGGATGGCATGTGATGCCAGAATTTATAGCCCTACTTATAACGAACCACAGGTGTTGCTAAACCAGAAACCAGCCATCGGCCATCTGCATCGGCACATGCAGAGCGCACTAAACCAAAGTGCCACCATCAAGTGACCTAAGGAGCTGCAGGTTTCCTGACATCTCCTTTTACAGGAAAATCTACCCGGTAAAAGAAGGAAGCATATCCCGTCCACTCTCTATTACCAATGGCACAAGACAGGGATGCCCGTTGTCTCCATTACTCTTTATTCTACTCCTCGAACCACTACTGGGCCATATTCGCAAGAATTCAGATATTAAAGGGGTTAGGGTGGGCTCCATTGAGCACAAAGTGGCTGCATATGCGGACGATCTTCTCTTTTATATTACTGCTCCCCAGGTGACCCATCCCAATTTGCTATTAGAATTGCGCCGATATGCTCAGCTCTCTGACTATAAAATTAATCTCCAAAAATCAGAGGTATTGGATATTAACTTACCACCTGCGACACGGAAAGCGTTGGCACCCTCCTTTCCGTTTAAATGTCTCTCAAGTTACTAGATATGACTATTTCTGTAAAATTGTATGCCTTTTCACGCTTTTATTTGCTTTTGCCATCTGTATACACTGGTTTGAGTTCTGTAATTGTCTGTTTTTATTGGTTGCTAATAAAAAATAAATAAATAAATAAAAAAAAAGAAGGAAGCAGCCAATCAACAAGCTAGAAGTATCTACAGACAAATTAACTCCCTAGTCTCTGACAGATGAACTATCATACATTATTCAGACATTTCTAGTTTAAACTGTCGACACTTTCCTATCTAAAGAGTTCCTTCATATCTTCCAGGACGCCCTTACCTCACCTGACTGTGGCTTTCTTGAATTTCTCTGCCCCATCAGGCTCCTCCAGCACCCCTATCCCTCCACATTCTTCAAAATCTGCAGCAGATAATAACATTCTTTTAGTGACTTTCTCCCATTATCTTCCTATGAGAACAACATTGAGTTCCGCAAATCAGCAACTTTTGAACATTTTTCATTACCTCCTGCGCCCCTAAGGACTCCAAACACCCTTTACACCAGTTTACCAATTGTGCCTAGGAGCCTCACACCTTTTCCACTTTATCTCCATTAAGCTCCTTTAAAATGTTCCTGCTTTCACTTTGGTCAACCATGCAGCCTGGTTGGAATAATCATTTATGACTTTGGGGTTTACCCATAGTCACTCAAATTGATTTAAAGATTTTCTAACTTCAATAAGCTCTTATTACCTCAAAGTGATATATCACCAATACTGTAGCTAAGTGTTTAGTAGAGTACCTAGTGTCTTAATATATGTTTTATAAGTTAAGCTTTTGGCTAATATAAATGTTTTGGCATGTTTGGATCTTGACTAATGCAAATATATACCATAATCTAAGTTATGATAAACAACTGTGGTTTCCATTTTGTTCTCTTTTATATCTTGGCATCTAGCAGGCCATATAGTATATTAGAAAGAGGTCAGCAATGTTATCATCAATATTTCTCAAATGACAGATTACTTTATTACAAAGGATATAATACAATATGTATAAATAAGAATCAACAAATGCCCCTATTTTTTAGGTGCTGTGATTTTGACCTATATACTGTATGGGTGAATCAGAATTTTTACTTTAATGTATCAACTTTGATAACAGAATTCAAAATAATTAATGTTTGGCAGACAAAGAAAACAGCAGTTAGAAACAAAAAGAAAAAAAGTACAATACATTTTTCAGTACTCATGGTTAAAAAGCAGCACTAAACCCAAAAAATATTGTTACCAGGTATGTCCTTTATTGCAGAAAGGATAGGTAATGTTTTTTCTCAAATAATATATCGTTACCCGCCTGATGAGAATTTTTTAATTGCACTCACTCTAGTGTGGGCACAGCCATCTTTCCCGGATCTTCTTTCTGGAGTCGGATCTTCAACCATCTTGAAAGCCAAGGCCAGGATGATGTAAATCAGATGCACGCGTGTGGGAGTTCATTCAGTCCTGTCAGTGGCAGGGGAAGCCAGGATGCACCAGGTTTTCCTGGCCAGGTTGCACAGCTCTAGTGTTAGTCGAATAGCTCACTATTCGATTCGTCAGCTATTCGCTCGAATAGAGCAAAATTATTTGGGTGTTTGAATGTCAAAGTCGAACACCATTAAAGTCAATAGGAGGAAAAAATGGGTTCTTTTTAGCACTGTGTAGAGCTTCTACAGCCTCCAAACAGATGTAAAAAGATACATTATAAAAGGATACATAAAAAGATACATTGTAAAGAGATACATTGTAAAAGGATACATAAAAAGATACATTGTAAAGAGATACATTGTAAAAGGATACATAAAAAGATACATTATAAAAAGATACATAACACTATTACATACCCCTGTACTATTACATACACCTGTACTTCACATGAATAATAATGAGTACCAGTCACATCAATATTAGGATAAAGCTAGTTACACACTTCCAATTATTGTTAGAAAAAAACGATTACGACCGATCAACGATTATGCACGATTATACTTGAACGATCATACTGTGCACAATTCTGTACATGCTGTAACAATATGATCCTTCAAATATAATCCACCAACAATGTCCACACGCTAGATACAATCGTTGGAACGATGCAGGGAGGGACATGTAAAGGAGAAACTGTACCGCAGAAACATGCACGATCACTGAACGACCGTACACACGATAGATCAGATCCACCGTGGCGGTCGTTCATTTCCAACGACAATCCTTGTTTGGCAACCTTGGTCACTTTTTTTGGCCAATCGGTTGTTCATCGGTCGTTCGACGGTCGTTTCCAACGATAATTATTGGACGTGTTTGCAGCTTTAGTCTACACGGACTGTTTTCCCAGTGTTTAACCTGAGGCTTTTTAACCACCTGGGCGTTTCACTGATGTCTAGATTTCTGTACCAAAAGCGGTACACTGTTTTTCATGAAATTTTTTTTTTAAATTGTAGACCTGTAACTTACAGAAATATGTCCGAACAAGGAAATATATTTTGTATTATTTTGTATTGGATTGGATACAGGACTTTGTATTGAATCCAATACAAAATATTTGAATTTCCCGCTATGACCCCCATCGACGGGCGCATGCGCTGACATCATCAGGAATCGCCGAGGGACGTGTACACGAACGCCGGGTGTTCTAATTCTTTCCGAACTTCCATGCAAAAAGTGTTAAATTTTTTGCATGGAAATGTATTTTAGATTGTAGGCTTTAATTCACTGAATTACTCAATATTTACTTATAATTCACCAAATTACCGCATAACTCACCCAAATATGTCCAAAATTTTATAAATTTAATAATAAAAATTTTTTTTTATAAAACATAAAAAAAAATCTTTAAAAAAAAAATCTTAAAAAAAAATAGTGTATATTGTAATGTAATTGTACAGTAGCTTAAATAATATATATATATAATACAATTATATATAAATTATATAAATATTTCTTTGTATTGGACTCAATACAGCTTTTTTGTATTGAGTTCAATACAAAGTTATTTGAATTTGCCGCCCTGCCTCCCGCCTGCCCCGACGCATGCAGCGACGTCACCGGGAAACCCCGGAGATCGTCACTGCACATGCCGGGAGAAGACTTAAGAGGACAGACGTGTCCAGAGAAGCTGCTTGTTTACATTTTTAGCCACCTTGACTTTAGTTCAGGGTAAACGATCGTAGCAAGTTTGCTTACCCCGAACCAAGGTCGGGTTAACCACCCAGGTGGTTAAAGCCCATGTTTGAAGTCCCCATGCATTCCCATGGGCTATTCTACACCAGGACGTTTCCTTCAGGCACGTTTTTGAGCGTTATCTTAAACGTTGCTTGCAACATTTAAAAAATTAAAACGCTGGATAAACGTGGGAAAACGCTTCCATTTAATTTAGTGGAGGCTTTTTCAAGCATTTTTAAGCTTTTATGAAAGCTTCCATTGAAAACAATGGGGGCTTTTTTAAACATTTTTAGCAGGACTTTGGAATCTGGAAGCCCCCTTTAAAAAGGAGACTCTCAGATCTCCACCGCCCCACCCTAGGGAATGAGTACAGGGGTACATAAAACCCCTTACTCATTCCCTGAAAGGGTTAAAATATAAGTAAAAAATAGGACAAGGCTTTAATGGTAAATTATTTTATTAATGTGTGTGTTTGTGTAATTTAATTTTCTTTTTTACAGGTTATCTCAATGACAGGATGATTTCCAAGGTTGCAATGAACAGAGCTCTGGAAATCCTCCAGACAGTGAGGGATCGCAGGGCACTAGGGGTTAAATGAAGACAACCTCTCCATTCACCCCTAGTGCTCTGTGATTGGCTGAGGATTTCCTATTTCTTAGCCATTCAGCACTAGACATGAATGGGGAGGCTTGTGCCCATTCATCTCTAGTGCCTTGTGATTGGCTGAGAAATAGGAAATCCTGATGACAGCTCAAGCATCATCAGGATTTCCCTTTCCTCAGCCAATCAGGGAGCAGTCAGCAGAGCTTTACTATGCTGACAGCTCTGTTCCCGCAGCACTAGAGGATCTGTGACATGTATTACATATACAGAACACATGTCACAGCTCCTCTAGGGCTGCGGGAGCGATCAGGGAGCAGAGCTGTCAGCATAGTAAAGCTCAGCTGACTGCTCTGCTCCCTGATTGGCTGAGGAAAGGGAAATCCTGATGATGCCTTTGCTGTCATCAGGCTTTCCCGTTCCTCAGGGACCAGAGCAATCAGCGGAACTTTACTATACTGACAGCTCTGCTCCCCTGATCGCTCCTGAAGCCCTAGAGGAGCTGTGACATGTTCTGTATGTGTAATACATGTCACAGCTCCTCTAGGGCTGTGGGAGCAATCAGGGGAGCAGAGCTGTCAACCTAGTAAAGCTCCGCTGATTGCTTTGCTCCCTGATTGGCTGTGGAAAGGGAAATATTGATGATGTTTGAGCTGTCATCAAGGTTTCCTATTTCTCAGCCAATCACAGAGCACTAGAGGTGATGAATGGAGATACGTATCTCCATTCAACCTCTTTTGCCCTGGTATTGGCTGCGGTTCCAGCTAATTGAAGGCACCTGCTTCCAATTAGCTGTAACCGCAAAGTTCCCACGGTCCGGGAATCCCACAATGACATTATGATTCATAGCCCCTGATTCATCAATGAAATCCGCGCTCGCTGGAAACGCGAACGTACGCGCGGCCATCGATCGCGGATTACCGCGGTCCGGACTCGAGTATGCGCGTACACTCGCCTCACTACCAGCCGGATTCCTGCGCGAGCTTTTTCCGTTGCTGAATAGCGCGACCGCGTACGATTCCGGATCGCTAATACGAATGCGCGAGCGATAATCCGATTCTGCTTGATGAATCAGGGGCATAATGTCATTGTCGGATAACCTGTAAAAAATAATAATAAAAAACAAGTTAAAATAAAAACACACAGAAATTAAATTAATTTAAGATTAATTTTTTTTTTTTAAACTTTTTTTTTCCCGAATTTTGGCTGTCGAATCCCGTGTTTTTCGGGTCGGGTCTATCCGAATTCGAACAGCCATATTCGGGTCGAATATGAGGACAATCCGAATTCGAACATCAACACTACACACTTCATTGTCATTTTGACAGATAATACCAATCAGGCACCTAAGTATGTTTTATTGCAGAAGGGACATCACCAGTCCCTCTAGTCAACAGTAAAGACCTGTCTGATCTCTCATTTCCAAAGACTTTAGTTCATAGCTTAAAGCCACAATCGCACTTTGATTAACAGACCCACTGGAGATGCTAACTGTAGTTTACCAATGAAAAAGTGTGAGAAGACCATTGACCGTTTGTGTGTACATTGACAGTTTTAAAATAAATGCGCGATTAACAATCTTTAGTTTTCCAAGGAAGAAATGACGAGACAGTACCTCGTTTTGATTGGCTTTACGAAAGTCAAACACTGGCGTATAGAAGGTAACAGTAAACATTTAAAAACTGTACATGTGCTTTGTCCTTAACTGATCCTCTTACAACACTTATTTATTTACATTTTGTGAATTTGCTGTTTAGTATCCTAATAAATAGTGTGCCGTATGGCTACAAAAGTAGGTATGTTACTTTCGCCTGTTATCATTAAATATAGCATATGACATTTGAACATTACTTATTACATTACCATGAAAAATATTTCTTGGAATACATCACAGTATTTTGTTATAGAGGATGTAATTCTATGAAGGTAAATAATTTCTCTGTACACAGTTGACCTTTCAACAGCTGTGAGTAAGAAATTGCATTCCCAGTCAAACAGAGTTCTTTGTAAAGATTTAGGTTGTTCTTAGTTTTATTAACACAGAAAAGGAAAAAAAAAAGTCTAAGAGAGGATTTTGAATACTATGGGTGTGTATTTGCACTTAGAAGACAAAGACAGAACTTTTTTTTTACCTCAGGAACAGAATAGAACAGAATAGAATAGAAAAGAAACCCTTTTCCTCATGATCTGTCAACTACAGGTGTCTTCTGAGGGCTTCAACAGAAGATTTTTGTAGGGTTGTCTTTATAACATGTAAGTGTAGAAATCTCTGGTGCCAATAAATAAGGGTCTACTATTAAACTTTGGTTTCAACTATCTCTTGGTTTGCTTCCTATTTCTCTGACTGCTCCTTTCAAGTTTCTTTCAATGGTAACTCCTCCTCACCGACTCTCCTCCCTGTTGGTGTTCCCCAAGGGTCAGTCCTTGGACCTGTCCTCTTTTCTCTGTACACCTCCTCTCTCGGTAGTCTCATATCTTCCTTTGGCTTACAGTACCATCTATATGCTGATGACACTAAAATCTATTTGTCCACCCCTGACCTGTCTCCCTCAGTCTTGGATAAGGTCTCATGCTGCCTGTCAGCCATCTCATCATGGATGTCTGACCGATTCCTGAAACTCAACCTGGATAAAACAAAACTCATCTTCCCCCCCTCAAATTCCAAATCCCCCCCTGACATATATCTAACTGTTAACAACACTGGTATTCGTCCCTCCCCTCAGGCACGTTGTCTTGGAGTTACCTTTAATTCTGCCCCCCCCCCCATATTTCCCCCCGACATTCAGAATATTTCCAGGTCCTGCACTTTCACCAGCGCAACTTCTCCAAAATCTGCCCCTACGTACTCTGTACCCTTGTACGCACTCTTATCCACTCTCTACTGAACTACTGCAACATCCTTCTCTCAAAACCCATTTTTTCAAACTTGCCTACCAATTTTATTCTGACTTTTCAAACCGTCACTACTTCCCACCACTACATATCTCCCCTCCTATTTTGTGTTACTTCCCCCACCTCTTGGATTGTAAGCTCTTCAGGGCAGGGTCCTTTCCTCCTTTGTCACTGTCTGTATTCTTCTGTCATTTGCAACCCCATTTGTTGTACAGCGCTGGCGTTGGCGCTATATTGATCCTGTTTATAATATATATATATATAACCCTGAATAATAATCAATACCAGCATGTTGAAAAGAATTCTCCTCTGTTTACAATATTAGTGCAAATAAGAAGAAGCTTTTAAATCAGCCGAGCATGAGAAGGATTTCCCTCTTAAACCCATTAACCCCCAAAGCCACTGAATCATCTTAATTTTACTTTTCCCCTTTAATACAATGCATTTCAGTGGTGTATTTGTGCTAGAACTTCAGTGCAAACTTTCACTTTCACCATACACCAGTTTACATGTCCCCTGTTTTCAGGGTTATCAGAATATTTCTGCAAAATAGCAATTGGCATGAATGGTTATATCCTGTATCGAAAGCACATACAACATGGTGAAAATGCAAAAGAATAATTTAGGGAGAAATAGCTTTTCGTTCAAGAGTTACTGATCACTGACCTGAATGGCCAAGTATTATTTAACAAAAGTTGTAGATTTTAAAATACTTCATGTAACTTTCGAACTCCATTAAAAATTGCATGATATATTGATTATTGGGTGTGGATCTAAATTTAAATCTATCTACTCCCCCTCCAAAAAATGTAATATATTACGGTATACAAGATGTGGCTGCTTTCATTTTTTTTCAATTAGTACCATACAGTGAATTTGGAGAAAGTACAAAAAAATACATTGTAACAAATTTATCTATGGATAATATAAAAGTTAGACCCAGAAAAGAAAAACAAATGCAGCTACTATTATCTAATGAATGGCAAGAATCAATAAAAAGTGTTTGGTTAAAATACACTTACAAATATCTCACAGCTGAGGTGCTGGGAAATGTTGGAAACCACCCCCTAGGTTAACTTTCTAGTATTAACAAAACTGCAATATCAGTTCTGGATGGGTTGACCTAGAAAATAAAAGCATGTATGATTATTTGAGGATTTATGCATCTTTCATATGTTATTTATACATGTTATTTGATACTATGATATACCAATTTTGCTGTATCTATTTCCTATCTATTTTATTAGGAGGCAGTAATTTACATTACCGTATTATATATTATTGTTTACTGTGTATCTAATGCAAACAATTCTGGCAACTGCAGCTAAAAATATTTGCAATGTGATATTTTGAAATTGTACCGAGAAAAAAAACATAAAAAATTGTAAATTATTCTTATTAAAACTAAGAAAAGGGTGACCTTTTATCTCTAAAGTCACTTACTTTAAATGCCACTCCACTCTGTTCTATTTAATGATTTCTCATGAGTATGTTTTTTAAGTCTATGTACAGTCGACTATTTCTCTTTTTTTATAGCATTTCCCTTGTGATGATTTGTCCTGCCAGCTTTATTAGCAGCATTTTAAACGTCTTTCTTTTAGGCAAATCACAAAGCCAACATTTTATTTGGAAGCAATAATCACTACAGCAATGTAAACCTTAAACCCCAAAGTGGCATTTTACTTACTGCTTATACATGTACACTGAAGACTTCAGAATGCATTAAAGCAGAATGCAAGTCTAAAACACAGCAAGAAGAGTTTGAATACTATACGCTTGGCTAAAAATAACGCTAACTCTCTGTAGAGGTTACAGATGTGGATTTGCTCATGGATGTCAGAAAACTTCTGAGCTATATCTTCTAATTCAATTTTCAAATTATTTTAGAGATACTTATTTTAATTGTGTGTAACCAGAAGTTTAAGAAGCATAGATGGCACTAAAATGTTGCCTTTCAATGGTAATTTCAACAAAAAAGACCAAGATATGTATTACAATAGCTAAAATAATTTTAGGACAAACATGGCTTAGTAGCTAAACTACTAGAGGTCATCTTTACTCAAGAATAAGAATATAAGAATAATTCACTTTAAATTAAGCAAATTCCTATTTAACATACTTATGTAATCTGCGCGTGAATTCAAAGTGAACAGGAATTTGATTTTTTTATGCCTGAATAACAGAAATAAATATTGACATTCAATTTATTGAATGATGATCACTAAACCCCTTTAGTAAATCAGTCTATTTGGCCTTATTCCCACTAGAGTGATGAAAATTTGTGTGCATTTCTGATTTTGAGGCCTATTCACACTAACACATTTTTATGTAGCAAAACTCACGGTATAAATCTTACTTTATAAAATTATATTGGGGAGGTGTCCCTTCTTTTGTTTTTACTGGCGGTCAAGACTGAAGAAGAATCCTGCAGCCTCCTGGGATACTTGCACCATATATCCCAGGAGGTTGTGGGCTGCTCTTCCTGTGCATGACCCTCATCGGACATGCACAGCAGAGGCATTCTAAAAAAATGTAAAGTGAATATTGAGATCGCCCCCTTTGATTTACTTTTGTAGGAAGACATGTCACCCGATTTCTTGCCTGTGCAGTGCAAATTCAGGAAAATTACCCAGAGGAGAGAAGAAGGAAGATAGCTACGTCTGCGCTTCCATCCAGTCCTGGAAACCAGAGAGAAGCCAAGGCAGGGCGGACATGGGCTTAGTTTGTGGAGGGAGTGAGGACTTTTCACCAGTAAAGGTAAGTGCGTTTTTTTAACACTTTCTGAACACTTTCTGAAAGAACCCTAAGGTTCTTCAAATGTGTTACTCCCTTACTGAATTCCAGCCTCGGGATTCCAGCCTTGGATGAGAAGTGACACTAACTGTTAATATTTTAAAGAAAAGTTTATTCTCTTTAATGTTTTGTAAAAATGTATTTAAAAAAAACTTCCATAATGTAGAAAAGAAAACATTATCAGGCTTCAAAGTTAGGCAGCTTAGTTTGCTGTCATTTAATACATCCATTTACCTATGTTGGTAATTATAAAAGGTGCTTATTATTTCAAGCATTGAGGTTATTTAGAAAAAACAAGTATTATGTACTTGAAATTGATTAATTTAATCTTTCAGTAGAACAGTTTGCCGTTTTCCCCTATAAAAATTATATTAAAATAATAAAATATTACTGGAATGAAAGGTTGTAATTACTGTAAGGCTTGTCAGCTTGCCAAAAATGACAACTAGTTTCTTGTAATAGCTATCTGTTGGTAATGCTTATTAAAAAAAGGAAAAAAATGAAGCAAAAGTGAATGATGCATGTCTTATTTTTTATTTATTCTTAAGATGCTTTAGACTTACTATACTAAAAGTAAAGTTCAGTTTAGAGTTTTTCCATAGCCCATAGCTAATAAGCATGATTTGGTGGCAGCAGCCCCAATACGTTCTACAATTTGCAAAATAATTAGAAATATATTATCACACAAAGTGTATTGAGTATGCGCAAAGTGATGAATTAATTGTAAAGTATAGATTGCATTAAAATACACATTCTAGTTTATGCAGCCCTCCATGTAAAATTGGAGTAAATTGGTAGTGCATTTTCTCAAGATTTAGGATTACTAGGGATGTTAACCCCCAGTGGGGGTATTAGTATTGCTGGACAGTGCATTTTAAATAAGGTTTAGTTTATTACCTGTTACTAACTTATATAAATATATAGTACAAAAAATCTTTCACTCTACTGATAACTTCAAAATGAATGAATGTGTTTTGCTTTTTCATTGTATGTCCACATTGTAAATCTCCTTTACAAATTTAAGTCTCCTGGCCCAGCATAATTCCTACCTTATCACTAACTTTAAATTTAATTTGTTTATTCTACCACTTTGTCTTTCTGCACTTTTCCTATCCAACATTGTTTGTGCCATTTGTAATGCTTGGGGGGAGTGAATTTTCATTCTGTTAATAGATGGTGTGCTGCAGGACTTTCAGTGATTTGACATTTAAAGATTTCTGTAAAACCTGCACATTAGTATATTATTGAAACCTCTAAATGTAAAAGTCAAGTGACTTCACAACTAATGAGCAGGTAAGGTCAGTACACGTGACCTGCTTGCAAGCCTCACAGTCTCATAATGCAATACAAGCAAAAAAGTTCCACGATGAAACATTTAAATGTTGCTGTAGTATAAGAATCTGAGTCCAGAATCAAAAGAGGTTCAGAATAAGGAATATAGGGAATTTTGCTATTTTTTTTTATCTTACACAATAAAATGCAGCTATGTATATTGACAGAACAATATTATACAATTAACAAAATATATAAGGCATATTGTCTATATGGGAACATTATGTGTCATTTAAATTCCTATATATATATGTTTATTGTCCCAATGCATGCTTCTTCTGCAAATCCACAGAAACAGTAGCAATGCTGTATGGCAATGTCCAGTTTATTTTTTTAAGTAAGTACCTGCCTAAAATCTCTAAAAAAACATTTTTGTATAGCGCCAATAGAAGACTAAAGGTGAAGCTGGAGCTCACCATTAAAGATGAGTAAAAGGCACCAATTATTGCTGCAATACACACTTATTTTTTACAGACATTTTATTTTCTTATGAGTATCACAAATCAAACTTGCCCCCAGCAGCCTACACTTAACTTTATTTATCTAGCTGATTTTAAAATGCTTTCCTATGATAAATGCTTCAGTTTTGATAGTATTTTATGGAAAAAAAGAGCATTTTAAGGTAGTCTTTGGTGCACATGCAGTATATTTCAAAGGATTATTTTAGTCAGACATGCTGTACATGAAAAAAGGTTTGAAATGTGTATGCTCCAAGGCTGTCATTCTCATGTTAATTATCTGGATCAAAATGGACACATGCAGTGTCAAATGCTGATGTGCTGTATAAAAGTGCAAAAGCACATGAAAACCAAGTATGAAATAGTAAGTTTTATATTCCTTCACTGACATTTTCATTTAAGAATAGGCTACATACATGGTACAATGTAAGGTAAAACTGCTATAAACAAAATAGGCACATACACATCCTTTCATTATTTTGCATCTTGTAACAGGGTAAATGCACAATATTGCAGAAAAAGAATCCTCTGATAGTGTACAGCACTGGGGGTGCAGTATTGACCAGTACATTAGGGAAACATTATTTGGGGATACTTTTTCAAGCTGAATGAAATATAAGTAAACAGTGTGGCCTAGCAGTGGAGAAAGTGAATTCCAATGGTGCACTATTAAAATGTTTACCAATATGTGGAAGGAAGTCCTAATTCCCCTGTACAGATACTCCTCACCGAACAATTCCCATGACCTACCATTTCTGCAAGGGCTCAGAGGATTAAAATTTAAGATTCTGTGCTGTCATACACTGTACAGTTCTTGGAGTTGTCCAGACGGTCATAAGTGCAAATCATTTGTAGGCAGGTAAGCCATACGTGTATAGATCTATAGAAAGATCTTCTTTAGAACAAGGCATCCTGTTCTCAAACTCAGGTAAGGGGGCAGAATTAGAAGCAAAGGAACATGACCTCAAACTAGAAGGAACAAATTTCAAAACTAAACTCAGAAAGGCAGTAAGTCAGCAAGTAGTATGTGAATTTAAACATGCTTAGGATACACATATATACTCAGAACATACATTCATATATACAAAATGTGAAGAAGACACACCACCAAAAAACAGGGGCAGACTTGAAAGACCTCTTATTACGTTCTACGTTTCTAATATACAAATATGCCATGCCAATAAATAAAACACATATTATATATAAATATATATATATATATATATATATTTATATATTTGTATGTAGGGTATAAATCAATAAGGTATTTCAACTTCCAAAACAAATAGCGGCATTCTAGAATCATAAAGTAAGCAGAATAATGGAAATGTATAATTCCACAAATAGGTGTACCCCAGACAAAAAAAAATTATATGTAGTATAACTAAAAATAATACTGAAATCTAATATTCATCTTAAACAAATATATAAAAAACATGATCACAATCATCAAATGCATTGCTAGGATTGTTTGTGTAACATTGTCTTCAAACCTGAAGACTAAAAGTTTAAATATTGAAACAAATTAGATAAATTGACATCACTGCAGACTCAGGATGTTCAAGTCCCCATGGTTTTTTGGCAGATGAGGAATCAATTTCTTTCCAATAATACGCACAGGATGGAATCAAATACAAGGTCCCAGGTGATACAAAACAAATATTCTTTTTGCCCATACAAGGAAGAGTTTGTTACTTGTTTTAACCTCAGTTCTCTGATCACAATATATTTATACGATATATGTCAATTCACAAAAGCAACTCCCAATCTTTGCTTATTTTATCTATTTTTTTTTTTAAATATACACTCATATATTGGAGATCAATGTATAACGTCATCTAGTTTATAAAATCACACAGTTTGGGGTAATTAACCAGAAATAATAAATTTTGGCCGTTTGTGCATCTGTCCTTGTAGCAAATCTGCACAGCTGTTACTTTAGCAACTGACAGGTTTCTTTTTGCTTCCTAGCAGACCATTTAGCCTCCCTGGTCCCTCTTTAACAAGCCAAACAAAAAGATTTTTTCAGCAAGGATCATATGTATATATGAATTTAACAAACATGACTACTATCAAATGATAGGATCTGTATTCAGAAATACCTTCTAGGAATGGTGAATGAGTTTAATATAGTCTATACAAACCGTGTTTAAAGCGGACCTAAACTCAAAATTTTTACATTACATAAAAGGGTAGACAATTGTATATATTTATTTATTTTTTAATTCAACACAAATAGAGTTGGGAACCTCTCCTTTCCCTTCTCTGGTGGTCAGACAGAATAGGAGCGCAAAGCCCTCTGGGATACCTACGTCATGCATCTCGTGAGACTCTTGGCTGCTTCTTTGGGCATGCGCAGGAGGAGTCCTTTCACGGCATACGCAGTGAGATCGGCAATCACAAGCATTCACAGCATAAAGTGATTGATAGTATTATTATTATTATTATTATTATTAATAATAATAATAATATTAGTAAATTAATAATAATAAACAGTGTCTATAAATTGTCAACATATTACACAGCGCTGTACATTAAATAGGGGTAGTAAATGACAGACAGATACAAACAATGACACAGGAGAAGGAAAGGACCCTGCCCAAAAGAGCTTATAATCTAAGAGGCGGGGGAAAGTAGTACACAATAGAGGGATATGGAATAGTTTGATTTCCCCAAATTATTTCAATGATATTGGGATCAAAAGACTGTGATAACCACTTTAGTGCCATCACTTTTTTTCTGCTGTGGCCACTAAAGAGTCAACTTGGTCTTGTTTCTTGGTCCATTGTCATGTTAGGAGAGCTAAGTGTACTCCATGTGAAGCTTCTTGATTAATGAAAGCAAGTTTTTCTCCAACATTTTCTGGTGACATTCAGCATTCATCTTGCCACCAATTTTAACGAAGTTTCCTGTGCCTCTGTCGCTGCCCCCCTCCCAGATCATCAGAGATTTACCATCACCCTTCACAGTAGGAATGGTATACTTTTGGTCATGTGGGCTTTTTGTATTTTTGTATGTGGACTGATAATGGCTTAGTGTTTTCTTTTTGTTTAATTTCTTATTCCTTGTTCAAGTACGTCCTTAAAGCAAATCTTTAAAATTCTTTTCTAGAAGTTGTGGCTATAATTTTGGTTTGTCCACCTGAATGTCGATTGGTAACAACTCCTAACTTAAATCCACTTAAGACATTGACAATACAATCAAACAAATTACTGGTCTAGGTATTCTCCCATAATTTTATTGGAATCTATGTTTGTCAACTTGTGTATATACTATCAGACCCAAAATTCAGGGGTATGTAAACTTTTGATCAAGCCTATTTGGGCTATTTGAGTTTGAGCATTATGATTTAAAAAGGGCACACACAATTATGGTAACAAGTTGCTTTGTTTGAGCAAGCATTCTTAATAAAAGGAACACTTTCTGTGTGATCAGTCATTTTTCAAACAATGATCAAAATTTTACAAATGTCTGTCTGAGCAAAACTGTATATGAATGTTTAACACACACTAAATGCCAAAAAAGTTTTTTCTACTTTTTTAACATTACTTTGTACCTATTATAATCTATTATGATAGTTTCTTATATGGTAAACATAGTTTCTATTGTTTATAAATGTATTATTTCATACAGATATTGGAACGAGGGGGAATCAAAGGATGATGCAGGACCGGATCACAAAATGGACCAGCACCATTGAGGGATCTGCGGGATTAAAGGTAAGTTTAACTTTTTTTTTTTGGTTTACTTATGCTTTAAGAAGTTTTTTTGGTTTCCCTTCCCACAAAATTTGACTAATTACAAAAATGTTTTGTAAACTCATTTTCCAGAATGAAATATTCTTCATTTATGAATGTGTTACTTGATTGTAAGTTAAATTCTAGTTATCAACAAATGAGCAAAGATGTGTTTGCCAAGGCATATGCAGGTGTAAAAGTAAGCACTAGCATAATTTTCCTGGCAAGGAAGACTGAATACTGCTTTCATAGGCAGTGTAGATAAAGTTTTAGCAGTTTGGAGTTTTTGTAATTTAGCAAGGTTAAATTCTAATGACAGCTATATGCTTCCAACCTAATTTAATGTTAGAGTTGAATTCTGACATACTGTCTATCTGAATTAAATGGAAAAAGACATATAATTTTAATCATTTAATACATTATATTCAAAAAATCCAATTCAGAGAAACATTTCTATATATTCAACATATATTGTAGTAAAATACATAAGGAAAACGTCATACATTTTTACACATTTTCAAACTGTTTTTTTTACATCCTGTGAATGTTTTAGCACCTCTAATTAGAATAAATATAACACTTTTACACTGTATATTAACAACTACCAATGTACAGATTAGTGTCAGTGTGTTAAAAAATGTGCAAATTATGTACAGAATAATTTCACGAATGACCTGCAGTGCTTTGTAGTCAGTGTATTCACAGTTTCATTTGTTTGATGGTGCAGTCATCTATATATATATATATATATATATATATATATATGTATAAAAATCTATTTTACGGTTCTTAATTTTACGGTTCTTAACGGTCACGGTTCTTATGGTCACTGAATTTCTTTTACACATTGAAAAACAAAAATCAGACAGCTATGCATTAACAAACTAGATAAAAATAAAATAACTGAACTTTTGATATACTAGTGGAAGCAAAGACAGTTGATCAAATGGTAATTAGTGCAGTTCAGCTCAAACATATTTAAATTCCCAAACCACATTACAAATAATGGAGTTTAATAAAACATATGAAGAGACTTTTTACTATAATTTGTGATGGACATAGAGCTCTACAATGATTTAGACTTTCTTAAATTATTTTTATATAATTTGACTGACTACCAAAAGCAGAAAATCAATTTATTGGCATTTACCAGAGATAGATTGTTGAGTGATACAAATTGCTTCAGATCAAATGGTGTGACAATAACCTGTAAGAAACACCAAACCTGTAATTCAATTATCAGTTCAGCATGAAACTAACTTTTCTGAAGGTCTGCCAGGTAAGTAGCTATATGACCCGTGACTTAGCTGTGAGACCTGCTGTGGAAATGAAAGATGATCTGGCTTATGCATAGTTATTACATACCACTAGATTGATGCACAGCAAATGTTTGCATGAACAAAGTTATTTAGCACCATGTTATATCTGTAAGGAGAACCTGCAGCAAGAGAAAGATGGAAGCTGCCATTACTGAGCTTTTCTCCTGCTGGTTGTCTGGCCTCTACGCTTATCCTTTACAATAAAATAGGAAATTAGACCCATGATAGTCTATCTTCTCTTCAGTCTTGGGGAGCTCTAATAAATCGGGCTCATTAAATAATTTTAAAAATGTCACAAATAATGATTCTACATAAGCAAAAGAAAAAGGTTCTGGACCTAAATTTCTAGACCTAGAGCCACCACTGATGTCAACACTCAACTCCTGCTAATTTAAAGAAAGGATACCTCATGAACAATATTTTTAAATAAATTATATTGTACCACAAAATGAATAAAAGTCTAAAGTTTAAAGGGTTTGTAGTTTAAAAACTAGATCAGAAAAACATATTATAGGAATGAACTCTCAAAGTTTATTACTAAGGTAAAATGAGAATTATTATTCATAAAAACAACAATGTAAGGATGACAACAGATATCTTACTGTATAAAAAATTTACCTGGATATGAAATTTTGATACAAAGCGAAAATATGTTTGGCATTTTCTCCTTAATAATAGGAAAGTTACCAAAGTAAATATTACAAAATCAAGACTCACCTAATACAGAGAAGGAAAATAAAAATTGATGTTAAATTGAGTGTCATTGCTATACATTATAATGCAAAGAAATATGCACAGAGGTAGAATGACTAATACATATTCTAATACAGCAATTAGAAATCAGATCAAATGAGTAGATTTAGGACCAAAGATCAGTTTCGATATATGCATACACAAATCACCAAGAAGAAGGCAAGCTGTGCCACAATTTTTTTTTTGTCTTACTAGTTCTTTCCTGTGAGGGGGGAATATGTTGCTGGACTAAGCTCCCTGGAGTGAACTGTTCTGGGCACAAAAACCAGCTCAGTGACCTCTTTATATTTACTTACTGGGTGCTGTTGACAATATGTACACAGGAAGCACAAGCACACAGGAAGGAGAAAACCTAATAACAAAACATAGCCATGTCCCAGCAGTGTCTAATCATGAATATACAGCTCTTTCCATCAAGCCTATGGCTTGCCAGCCATTTATTGCACAAAACATCTAATAAATGTCCAATGCTAACCAGACTTGACTCCAAGTACACTCAACTATCCAATATCTTGTGGAAGCACCTTTAGCAGCAACATCTTGAAAAAAATAAATTTCTGTATAACGTGTATAAATGATGTTGTCTGTCCAAGGGACATTGTTCTTGAAGGCTCATTGTTTAGCTAGATGCAACTTTTCAAATCTAAGTGGTACTGCCAAGTTCCTTTTAAAGAGATGACGCCTTCTCCTGACAACCCTTCCAAACAAGAGATATATGTTCAGTCTTTTTCTAAATTTGTACTGTTATTAACTTTAACATTTAACTTGCTTAGGCCTATAGAGACTCTGGGCCTGATTTATTAAAGCTCTCCAAGGCTAGAGAAGATACACTTTCATTAGTGAAGCTGGGTGATCCAGGGAACCGGTCCAGGATTCAAATAGTAAAATAGCAAATGACTTTGAGAAATCCATTTCAGTTTTTGATCCGTTTGCTGGATCACCCAGCTTCAGCTTCTAAAAGTATATTCTCTCCAGCCTTGGGGAGCTTTATTAAACCAGGTCCTCAGAGTCTAAATGCAAAATTCATTGCAATTACACATTTGTGTAAATAATTTGTTACATCATTTGTACATTTTTACATAATTCAATGTATATTTATAAATAATTTAACCAGACACTGTTGTAGGAAGATTTCCTCCATCACAGAACCTCAGTTGCTATAGTATAGTGGGAGGAATGGGATCAAACTTTCTAAGAGCATAAAACACCCTCCTGTAGGCATATTTTATACATTTGCAGCAAATGCCAACTTTTTGTTCTTTGACTTGTTCTTTTTGCCAAAACATAAAAGGAGAAAAGTACATTTACACTCACCAAAAGTCAATATTTTTTACTGTAACACTCTAAATATTAAATTATTTACATGAAAAAAATACTGCTGATAGATTGGCTTAAAGAAACTTCTCTCAATTGATTGGAAACTAGTTACAATAGAAATTAAAGAAGGTATAAAAATGAAGATTTTTTAAAAACTAGATTTGTTTCAACTATACATTTTTATGATTTAGATGTTAAAGGGTAATATTGCTGAAAGTTTTGTAATATCCAGCAGACTTACAGAACACACTAGCCTTGCAAAATGGTCCTAAGCTGAAGGTGAATACTTTAGAGAACAGCATTTATTTTAGTTTGTATTTAAATGGCATATCAATTTCACCTGATGACTGGTTGGCAGGTTGAAAGTCAGACAAATATCATTTTAGTAGATCCGTAATACCAGCTCATATATGCTTTACATTAAACAGCAAAAACATAATTGATAGTTATTCCCCATAGAGCTATATATAATGCAGTCATTTCGTGGTCTAATTGTTGCAACAGTGGGAAAAAAAGAATTTATCGTGGAACAATGTCAGCACAATCTGATGCATTTTCTCTGTGATAGAAAAAACGCCAAAGTCAATACCATGTTACTTTTAGAAGGAAAATGCCACTTGATAATGAAATGCACCATGTGATATATGTGATATATAAATCTATACATTATTCATAAAATTACATTTATACTGTAAACTACTCAAACTACTAAACAACTAAAACACAGTACTTTACTGTTTTGGTTTGCATAGTTCTCGTATGGTGAGGTAAATTGGGTAAATTGTCATTTTCTATTTGACTTATCCAAAATAGTTTTTGAAAAAGAAATAAAACTATTTTATCAGTAAAGACGATTTTCACTTGTCTTTACTGATAAGTTGGCTTGATCTTTGCAGTGTAGGTCTGTAGATTGCACTGTGTAAAGGAATGACTATCGCCTCTGAGTAACTTATAACTTTAAATTACAGCTGTATTTACATACGTATATGTATATAAGTGTATAACAGTTAACATCATACAGAAAAGTATAATGAGATCACTGACAATCAGGAAAACTGCAGCACAGTGTGCAAATACCAAAAGTTCTTCAAAGTAAACATTTTAACTAGTGAAGGACTATAGCCATACTATGTATGTACTTACCTTATGTAATACCTTGGGCAGCCTCTGTGTTCCTCCCTCCAGCATCACTGCACACTCATCTGCTTTTACCAGCAACTCCTACCTGTCAAAATTACAGCCAAAACATGCACTTTATTACTGCAGTAGCTGCAGTATTATTTTCAATAGTCTTTTACACCAATGTGTGCTGAAAAATTAGAACATTAGAAGTTGAATTTGCGAATTACAAAGCACTCTAATGAGTCCCATCATGGCCAAAGATAGGTAATAAGCAATTAACATTAACAAGAGCAGGTAAGTGGTGCTACTGTCATAGTAGAATCTTGGGCCATTTTAAAAGGCAAAGCTACCATACTTCCTAATAGTGTTGTAGCTGCTCACTCCTTGCTAGTATTCCTACTGGTCAGTGAGGCTGATCATAAACGTGGTGTGTAGGGGGGATTAAGTAGAGTAAGTTTTGAAACTACCTTACAGTGTCTGTCTTCACCTATTAAAACTGTCCAATATTTATTTGTAAAAGGGAAGCAATTGGAGGTTGTTGCAGGATTGTGCAGGAACCTTTAGATGCCTCATTTTATAGATGGAGCAGTTTGCCTCCCTCCACACGAGTGAGTTTTTTTAAAATTTGCACAAATGTACATTAAAGGTAAATGACACTATAATTACCTTCTCCAATAAACAGATCTGTAGTTTGTGGAGTTGTTCTTTAAAGCCCCTGTTATAGTGAAAATCAATTTTCTTTTCCATCCATCCCTGCCACCTTCTCTACTCTCTGCTCACCCTCTCTGCTCTAACTTCTCCTTTGTTTGGAGATGTGCTCACCCCAATATGATGTTTAGGTTGCTTGGCAGAGCTGTCTAGGTGTTGTGGATAACTGTAACAGCATCCAGTGTTTCTGGGTTCCCATGTCAGCCGGTCCCCAAACGCCCTCCTGCGATGATGTTATGCCCCTTCTGGATGCCGAGAGGACCCCAGCACCAGATAGCCTGGGCATATTATGCTGATAGCAACAGAAACACCCAAAAAAAGGACCCCATTCAGTAAAAAAAAAAAATAGAGATAACTTTGGAAGGTCTGAAGCATTACTTGTCCTTTGTTTAGTTTATTCTTTTTTTAAGGTAACAGTCAGCTAGAGTCTAAGGAGGATAGCCATAATCTCAGTGATTCATTCTAAATGCATTGTACAGAAATTTGATAAAACTTTTCAGTTATTAAATAATATTAATTAAAAAAAAATTACCTCTCCAAATGACTGACTAAATATAAAATGGGATTTTTTACTCACTTAAGTCTTTCTTCCAAACAATCTTTTTACTGAAGTGGTGCATACATAACCCTTGAGTTTCAAAGATGATCTCACAGAACCACCTAAAGGTATTATTCATAAAACACTCCAGCTTTCAATTGGCAACCAAAACATGGCACAGATATCTTGTTGAAGTGCAGAATTTTAATGCACTGAAATGTTGAAGCCCTTTTCCTAAGGGGAAATGACATTATTTATTGAGTACATTAGCAAGGTTTATAACAAACAGCCTTGATGTTTTTCTGTGCCCATTAGCAAGACAGTTTTATGATCATTTTTACGGAGTTGTGTTATTAATAGCAAGACGCTGGCTGCTTCATTGTAAAATGAATATATCTTTATGATAAAATCCAATCTGGTAATAATATTGACAGAGGTGTACTGCAATATTTCTACTAACACAGAGGAGCCAGAAAAACTGTATATATATATATATATATATATATATATATATATATATATATATTTCATAACGCACTGCAAATATTTTAACCTTTCATTTGCAACCTGGGAAGAAGTGGAAATTGGCTCTGTAAGATTTTTTTGTATTCTTTAAAGCAAATACAAATATAGAAATGAAGGGGATTTTTAGTTTTATATAAAGAATTTTCTAGTTTGTCACCTGCTTCTGTAGTTAACTTTTCACCAGGTTTGCGAGTTGAAGTTCTATTTCTTAAGCATGATGATACTGCCAATATCCAAGAAGCAGGTAAAACATGGTGTGTAACAGTAGTGCTGTTACTGGCAGACACTATGAAACATATTAAAAGGAAAAAAACTATTTGTTTAGAATAACTGTATACATAGGATAGTAGTGTATCACTATTAGTGTTGGGCTGACCATGATTGGTTTGAACATTAATCCTTCGGTTTTTCTACAGCAGAACGCCTACACTGTTCAACCAAAGTTTGGACTTTAACACAAACTCCCTATAATGTCTAGGTGCACCAATGAGCAACCGGGGAGGAGTAGGGGATTTTGGCAATCATCAAAGGGGTTTTAGTCTGGAAGGTGTCCTTTGATTCTTTAGTCACATAATCCCAGTAATAAATGATATATGGTCCCACTCAAACCTTGTAAATAGCAGAGACTTACCACAGCTCCGTTGTTTAGTCTGTTCTGCTGGTAGGGGTATGCTACTATTAGATTGGAAAAAAGTCAGGGAGTCAATACTGCACTTCTACTGCTCTCAAAATAGGAAGTTGTGTTGGGACTGGGTGGGTGAAGGAGGGAACTGTTTGGAGCATGGAAGCTGTAGTTTACTCCAGTCAGATTGTGGACGATTATTTCTCTAATGATCACTACATCTGCTAGACAGCTTCAGTATTGAGAAACATACTGTTCATTTTGTAAAATAGGAAAATGTTTTAGCACCGGCATTGATTTCTCATTAACACACATGTGCACAATTGCTTAAACACATTTATTTGTAGTTTTGTTCATTTTTAAACAGTAGAGTTTATTCCTAATTTGAGTTGCAAGGTATGAAAGGATTTATCTGTAACCATTCTGAAACCCAAAAAGGCAATACATTTTGCCTATGATTGTTTTGCAGTAACAGTTTGTACTGTTGTACACAGAGTCTTTTTTAAAGCGGATGTGTTGTAAAGATCTATATTTTTTTTCAACAAAAACTGCAGTACATTTTGCATGTGCTCATATTTGCAGGTAAGTATAGTAAACAGGAAGTTTTAGCCAATGTGTTGTAAAAAGTTCAGCCACTGATATAATTTTCCTAGAAAATGCATAACACTTTGCATTTAAGCAGTAAGAAGATTGTAGTACAGTTGTACGTTGTGAGTAAAAAAAATGTATGTTCCTGTTCTGAAACCAACAAAAAACATGCTATTTGCCATTGAGGATACCTGTCCAAGTGGCAACTACCTAAAAGGGATGTCCCTCTCCTATTATATGATTTGTGTCTCTGTAGCAGGAATTAAAGAGAAATCTCTTTAGGACACACCAACAGGTGTTTTAACCATGTGTTTTCCAAAAAAAATGTGGGTGTAGATACTATTTTTTGAGCTCTTTATACTAATTGTTGAAAACAATGGTTGGAGGTATTTGCTTTCAACAAGTTTTAAGAGTATTACTAAGGTCTGACAATATTGTAGAGTGGTGAGACTTACTTTTATGGGGGCTGTGCAGTGCATTACAAAGTTGTCATTTAGACTCCTTTAGGCCATTCACATTATTTACTCCTATCTCAGCACACCAGTTGTGTGAGTTATTGTATGCATATGGGAGGAATGGAGTGAATTATTCTGCTATATTTGGAAGAGCCTTCTCGTATCTGTTTCCAGTAGAAAAGCAATGAAAGTAAAAAATGCTATTGTAAATTGAACTATAGGTGTGACTTACAGTATATAGTCAATTTCATTAGTTAGAAACAATGCAGCCCATCCTCTCCTGACTGAAAAAGCATAATTAATTTTTCATGAGTCATTCTGCAAATGATATAAAAGATAGGATGTTATGAAAATAGCTATTGGAAATGAACAATAGGGAACAGATGTAGGTAAAGACCAAAAAGCTATAACATAGTGAATGTGCTTGGGACAGGAAAGGAATATAATTGGTATGAAAAAAGGTGAGGAACAGAGACTAGAGCTGTGAAACCCAGCATGTGAGTGCCTTGAGATTAAAAGATTTAAATCAAGAGAACAAAAGCAAACCTGAACATCAGTTATTGACTGAATAAAGTCTAAGACAAATACACATTCTTTTCTGAGCATTAGTTTTCTTATTTATAATTAAGCAGTACAGACTGTACAGCATTCTCAAATACGTCTGCATCAAAGTAACATTTTAATTTCTCAGTTTTAATATTACACAATTTTCAGGATGCACATCAAAGTCTTGGTGATGATAAACTTAAAAAAGAATAAAAAGGTACTAGTGTGATGTTGAAGAGCCGCAATTCAAATTGTGCTTAGAGCACAATAAAATAATTGGGTCAGCACTGCCACTTTCTGGGATACTTTGAGCATCTCCAAGGTGTTTGAATAAAAGCACACCCCGCTCTCAGGTGATACAGGGGTCTAAGGGGGCGCCCATAGACATTGAAAGATCATTGTAGACCAACCCAAAAAATAGCCCTCTATGTATCTATGTAAGTCTTCACACTCACAAAACTTTGTATAAATATTCTGGGATAAATATGTGATAGTTTAAGGAACTGTATTTGTTCCTGTACAAAGCTAATAAGTAACTGATTCAACTGTACTCTGAATGTTATAGCTTGACTTTTGCTATGGTTTGACTCTATGAATGGGCATACCCAAGAACAGTGGATCTGGAACACCAAAGCAGGAAAAGCCTTAGTTAACCTGATCTTCTTTTGTGTTGGCTTTAACACATAACAAATGTGTGTTGCTCTTTTCTATGGTTTTTTCATACTGGACCATTTCTGTTTATGGTTCAACTCGATACTCTGTGGGCAATTCAAACAAAGGAAATTTTAGAAAACGTAAAATCACCAGGCAGAAAAAAAGTACTTTCACACCTATTCAGCTTTTTTTACTTGAATTGGATTTTAACAATGGCCATTTCTGACAATACATGAAAAGGAATGTTAGTTTCATTTACAGCAAATAGTTACCTTGAATGTGGTAAGGTTTCTCAATGTATTTGTCAACACTTTCAGTGTTTTTATTAATCATAAGTCGATTTGTGTTGTTGAGCATAAGAAAATTGATGGTGCATGAAGAGAGGCAAGCTAAAACTTCTCTTTACTTTGTTTTACACAAAAAAATGTAAAATTCAGAAAAACACAATGTTGATGGTTTTGCTAAATCTAACTCTCTAGTTAAGGTAATGTACAGGCTAATTATTAAAAAAAACAGCAAAAAAATCAAAATGCAAATGTAAATAACTGCAAAACATTTTCAACATAAAATATTACCTTTTTTGTCCCCCCCCCCCCCCCCATTTTCCCCATGGTTGTGCTTATTCAGAAACCTCCACTGTAAAGCTCAGTGATTTAGGTAAGCATTTCCTATTTCACTGGATAGGAAACTTTAATAACCATGTGAGATGGGTTTGAGGGGGTGCTAATACATATAAAATATGCATGTTGTATTTTGCATGTAAAATTCAATGTTATATAAAAAGGTTACAAAATTTGTGTTTATAAAAATGCTCTACGCAGTTGGCCTATAGTTTTCAGATTTCTTTCTTAAACTACAGCCTAAATACACTACCACTTTCACATGCATACCCACCATAACAATCAGTACTTATTTTCTTGGATGTAGAGCATCAAATAGACAGTTAATTTAATCTCAGTGTCACTCATGGTTGAGCAGACCCTAATTTGTTCAGTGAGACAGGGAAATGCTTAAATTGATGTGAGAAGTCTAATAAATCATGCTTAAATGTATAATTGGGTAGAAAGTAACTGGAAGTATTACAGCCTGTGTTTTCATAATTTCCATAATTCAATTAAAAGCTGCATAAACCCTAAAATTCTAGTTAATACAACAAATAACAGTTGTGGGAAAAGTATACCTCACGGAAATTGTTTAGTTTATTTAGCATGTCTGAATGAGCAAACCTTAAATCTTCATTTAAAGAGTGCCTACAATTAAAGGTGATATACTTGAACACATTACACATAAAGTTGTCATTGACATTAGTTTTTATATTCTAAATTAACAAAAATGCAGTTTTGTCATGTGGAAATGTTAAGTACATCCTTTATGACCACTTTAAATCCATGAACCTCAAACTAACTTTGATGCATAGTAGTTGTTTTCCTGTTTAATGACCTGAGAATATTTGTTACAAAGCTGAAGTTAAACTAGAAATGAAAAAAAAAAACTATCAAAGCCCTGATTTGAATCCCCCTGAAAGGCTGCAAGGGGTATTGAAGCAGGCAGGTTATGGACAAAAGAAGTCACAGAAGTAAAAAATATTTTGCCACTGAAATAATTTTGCGTGAAGAAGGGGTTAAACATTTCACCAAACCATTATCAGTTTTATGGGGATTTTTTTTAAACAAATACATTTGACTTTTAAAGTAGAAAATTTCACCTCCTGGGACCATGGTTGTACTTAATTGTTCAATAGTACACTAACACATATACTGATTTTTATAATAGTCTAATTTTAAATGTTTTTAATATATAATAGTGATAGTAAGTAACTCTGTAAAAGTACCAGAGAAATAACAGAACATTATTTCCTTCACAGTTAATAGAACAAAAGGTATTACAGGTCTTACTTCCAGATTCCATTGATGAATTCCAACACTAATTATGTGTCCTTCAAACTAATGATGTAGGGATAAGTTTGGAAATACAGTCCACAGAAATATGCTTAGCTATCAGGCTATCTAGAAATTTCTAGTCCCGTGAATCTACATAAAATCAGATTCATAGGACTAGAATTCAAAACTTTAGCAATTATATTCTAAAAATGGAACACAATAAAAGTATGATTGAAAAATAAAGGCATGTAATAAAGACTGCTACTTTGTGCCATAATTTTCTTACCGCAAGGTATAAAGTAATATTATTGGACCTCACTCCCAGGCTCCACTGTTGCACTGCAGGCTGCTGGGTTTTCATTGATCCTATTTTAGAACCCGCCTCTTTGGGCCAGTAGTACTCTTGTTTGTGCCATCAAAACATATAGCTAAAGATAAAAATGATTTTTTTTTTTTTATTGTTTTTTTTGGGGAAGGAAATAAAGAAAACATAAACAAATACATAAAATTGCAAAAGACTATACAGACTTAAACTAAAGAGTTACTATGGGTAAGGTTTTTTTTTTCAGAAACAACAAGTAACTATGAGAAAGTTTACAGGAGAGCAGGGGTGAACTAGATCTCAGTCGGAGACTCATTAGATAACAGCCCAAAGGCATACCAAGAAGTCTGATCAAATGTGGATACAATTTTTTTGCATTTTTTGGTATTCCCAGGTAAGGCTGCAATGTAGGACTTAAGACTTTTGTAGAGCTGCCCCAACTCTCTGGAATGATCTTCCTCGTCCTATTCGGCTTGCTCCTACTTTCTGCTCATTTAAAAGAGCACTCAAAACCCATTTTTTCAAACTTGCTCACCGGTCTTCTTCTGTCTCATAAAACCCTCACTACTTCCCACCACTCTCTATCTCCCCTCCTATTGTGAGACTTCTCTCACATCCTAGATTGTAAGCTCTTAAAGGCAGGGTCCTCTCTTCTATACCCACTGTCTATACCTGTCTGTCATTTTCATCCCCTATTTAATGTACAGCGTGGCATAATATGTTGGCACTATATAAATACTGTTTATTCTTTTTAATAATATTAATAATAATTAGGTTGGGGTTAGGGGTAAATAGTTTACCAAATAGCAGAAAAAGCATACATGTGGAATAGATCAGCCTCCGTTGCTCCACATTTCAAGCCCTGCGGGGAGATACAAATCCTCATCTGATAGGAGCGGAGGAGAGAGATATATGCGCCAAGGAAAGGTTTCCATTTCTCTACACATTGAAGAGAGAGGTGCTCTCCATGCTCTTCTAAAGTCTACCAAAGTATCATCAGGAGTTCTTTTCGGGAAATGTTTAGCCCATCTACTATTGCCCGATATCCTTGATCCATAATCTAAGGGCAGTCTGTACCTTTCATAGGATTTATAATTTTAAATAATTCTTATTACATTTTCTGAAGGGCCCCCTGAAGGAAATTGCTCAATGGTAAAGCTTACACAGTCTACTAATACCATTGCAGGGAACTTTGCATCTGCAGCCCTTTAATTATGAGGCTAATAGCCCATGTTTTTAACCTGCTAAAAGGGTAGCCTTAATGGAAGAGAGGCAACATGTTTTAGTACCTTTTTCTACAAAATCAGTTTGTAGAAACCCAAAAACAAGCAGATCAAGTTATTTATCCTTAATGTGTAAAAGACAAAATACCAAAACCACAAATCCCTGTGGTATGTTTTGTACACACCAAAAAAAGAATAACTCATCTCTGGTGACATTGTGGCGGTTTGGTTCACTCTCCTCCAGGTTCCCTAATATTTGGTCTGGTTGCCCATTTGGTATTGGAAAGTAATTGATAGGCTTTTTGTTTAAACCAGTGATCAATTTAAATTTTTTTTTATGCAGTTGTTATGTTTCTAAATTCTTCTAAAGAAGCAGACTATGAATAGCTATAAAACGCGTATACTGTAACATTGAGATATTTTTTCTCTTTATTGAGTGTAACTGAGATTCATTATCATCAAGTGTTTTAATGAATGTTTGGTCTTTGCATATTGAAGTTTAGTGTGTTTTTTTTTTTTTTTGAATAAAATATTTTGTTCTGGTTTTGAAATTTGATAGTAAAGACCTAAAGTCTTTAAAATCCTAATTTTTTTTGTTTGTTTTTTTTTTTTTTGTTCATTTGTGTGTATATATATATATTTACTAACACTATGCATAAAATAAAAACTGCTTTTGCTAGTACAGTTTTTCTCTGGTGCTTAAAATGTTAAACTAAGGTATGCACTTACTATATTATTTCCATTTCCATTCAATAGATACAGTTCCATCTGTATATTATGTTTTTAGGGTTGCGGCACTTTCAGTGACTGAAAAGTAAAAATAGTTCTTTATTTCCAAATAACACACTGTACTTTATTATTCTTGCTTCATCTTTCTTCATCTTTTATTCACTAACAGAGAGTGCATATATAGAATAAAGCATTTTATATTACCTGCATGCATTTGCATTCAGTTGTATGGTTATTTTGCTCATGATGCATATTGTGCATTATAAATTTTCTTTTGGAATAATAGTGGACACTGTGGCATGTACGTTTATGACAGCTTAATTAAACAGCTATTACAATTACTAAATGGTAAGTAGCATAGTCAATAGTCTTTACACACATTGATTTTCTTGATTTCTGATTGACATTTGCCACTGGGTGGAAACTAGTGGTAATCTTAATTAAGATGTCTAGCTTTAAACTGCTAATGTTAAATATCACATTTGTATACTTAATACAATATGACCAATATATATTAATATGAAAGTCTCAAAAAAACCTATTAAAATACATGAACATTTTCTGCTGCTATGCTTATTAGTAATCTATGACCTACTACCAATGGCTGAATATTGGGATGTTATGTAGTTTGCTGTTCAGATCAAGTTAATGTAAAATTCAAACTATAGAAATAGGTCATTCAGGTGAGTTTAACAAAAACAAGAACAGAATTGCGATCATATATTTGATCTGATCTTCTTTAAACACTAGTGAAGCTTACATTAAAGTCTATTGACCTGATTCATCAATGAAATGCGCGTACGCTCGACGCACGTACGTACGCGCCGGTCAGCAAACTCTATTAGCACGAATCGGGACCGAGTTCCAGTGAACTTGCCTGCCGGTTTACTGCAAAGATCTCGAATACACCAATTAAGGCGATTAATTTTCAGCTGCGCAATTCAAAAGGAGATGTTAACCTCAATGGTGAGGTGATAGCAAATGATTAGTGCACACCTGCACCCTGTTCTGTGTGCATCTCCAGTCCATTTTACAGGTCAGTTTGAATCTTTATTACTAATAAGTGCTACTTTTTATTGTTACATTCTACTCAATCACAAACTTGCTTGATTTATAGTTACATTTGTTGCAATTCTTGTTACTTTTTCTTTTGGTTGCAACACTGCAAACTAATTTCTATCAAGCTGGATATATACTAAGTGGCACTTTCAAATATGTCATCACACAATAGTATGAGTGTAAAAAAATATGTGAACAAACATTTGTGACCTGATAAAAATTCCATTCTAGTTTGACTTTACAGAAATCAAATATTTTAGTAAAGGATTATAGGCAAACATGTTAAAATACATGTATTAAGGAAAAATACATTTAAATGTATACAAATACATATTCATTTTAATTAGTACTATTTTAACTGGACTGGTGTGTGTGCTTGTGACTTTTGTGGGAAAATCTAGTCCGATGGCAAAGCCGAGTTTTCGCCCGCGGAAAGTCGCAAGATTTACCCCCAGGCAGCTCCTCCAATCAGGCATCGTAAGCATTTAGAAAGACGCCAATGTAGAGGAGCTGAACTCAGTTAACTCTTGCCCAACAGGAAAGAAATAAGTCATTTTAAAATATGCTTTTTCTTAGCGCATATAGATGTTTTAAACATTTGAACAGGACAAACATTTTTTTTTTAGGGCTAAGGGTAATAGGTGTGCCATTATAAGTAATGCTTTTTTAGGGGAATAGTGACTTTTAATGCAAACTCGCCAGTGTAAAACTGCCGGGGAAGCGCGGCTCCAGCAGCGAGATCATTTGTGTTACTAACTTCCGCGCCTGAAATTTAATTGGTGAATTAAGCGAAGGCTTCCGATTTTGGATCACGAATACAACCGAGCCTCCGATTTTGCTTGGTGAATCAGGGCCTATGACTTTACAAGTAATCTGTGGAGCTGGGGGAAGGTAGATGTGGTCAAGGGCATCTAAGGGAACAGTGCACAGGGGATTTTTTTAAGAATCAAAGTTAACGTATAAAGGAAAATGCTTTTTTTTTTAAACTTTTTTTTATATTTATACTCAGAGAGGACTGGGGTTTTTTTTGCATCAGATATTAGTTTACTAGCATCCCAACACAACAAATACCAGTGAAATAAAAAAATGAACCCTGCTGGGTACAAAATTTATTGCTAGTGCCATTTTTTTTGTAATACAATGAGGTTTCTCTCTGTGACCAAACTTCTAGACAATTCTCTGGAAAAAAAGTTGATTTCAGATAAAACACACAGTTTGCTAAGATAAAACATCTGCTTTCCTATTGACTTGGTCCTTTGATATACTAAGCTAACAACTGTGTCAGTATGGCTGAACATCATTTTAAGATCCCCCTGACCATGTACTTCAGATACAGTACAAAAACAGACTTTTGTGATGTGTTGCTTTAAACTCTCCAGGATATGTCCTATGTGAGCTATTAACAAGTATTTTAGCTAAATAATGACCCATTAAACCTTTTTAAACATGTGCACACTACTATACCCTTACACTTACTAAGTGTTGCCGTGTTTCTGTATGTACAAAAACAAAAAGAGCATCACACTGATTTGCAACTTTCCTGTGGAGAATTTACATCACTAAAAATTACCACAAAAGCTTCTCTGCGGGTTGAACAAAACAAGAATAAGTCATCGATGCCTATCTGCACTTCTTGCTTGAGTTTTCATAAAATAAATGCAACTTTACTTTGCAGGAATTACATCTTTTTACTTGTAGTCTTCCTGTCAAAAAATAAGAGTCAAACTAAGTGTCAGGTTTTAAAGCCATTCCTTTTCCTGACTGACACTCAAAAATGACATATAACAAAGGTACTGTCAATATTACAGAAAAAAAAGATTTTTGACAGTTTTACCCTATTCCAGCAAGTCAAGGAATGTGTTAGTTTTCGGGAGATAAGTCAGTCTCTATGGGAGCTTTAAAATGGGCTTAAGTTTTTGTCCTGAGGACATCACAATTTAATTAAATAACAGGATACCCACCTATACCTGGGAGATAAGGTTGCATTTCTTTACTTTTAGTTTAAAATAGTTGCTTTGATTCCACAAACAACTTGTACTAACTTGTATAAATGTGAAGAAAGTAAGCACACTTCCCTATAGTGAACATGATAAGGAAGTGCAAACATGCTTCTGGAATCCACTTTGTCTGTATTTGCAATGAACTTTACATGGAAATGCAAAGTTCATTTATGTGTTGTCTCAAGCTCAGGATCCAAACTATGTGCAGGGGTATATTCTCAATAGATGTGGCAAATATAACAATAACAAATAATAATAAAAATGTAATAACTGCATCATGAGCAATTGACATCCTGAATTAGTCATATACACATTCATACACATTCATATACATTCCCCTAGGCACAATTTTGAATAAATGTAGAAAAAACAATGTCATTATATTATCTACTTTCTATGTCTTTAGTTATCAAATAATCCCATTACCATGTATGCCATGCTGTGTAAAGCTGCATAACACACAAGCAATTTTCGCCGCTAGGATTGATCTTTTGTGATTGTTTTCATGGAAAAATAGTGACAGGTTAATTAATGAGCGATGTACACACAGTGTCATTCTGTTCTTTGGAGAGGGGAGGACAAGCAAGGGGTCACCTTGGTGTGCGCTGCTCCCTTTACTTTTATAGCAGTCATTCCATATCGGTCATTCATATATCTGTTTAGATGGAACAACGTTGAGGTATTGCTGTACACAGGTTGGATTCTCGCCCCAAAACAAGCACAACCATTCATGTTGGGTGAGAATCCTCTGAGGTGGGTACATAGCCTAACTTTGACAGCTGTGATAATGTTCTATAAGAGAATCTTTTGAGTCATTGCTCAGATTGAGGAACACAAACCAACAGATCAGTTTTCCCATTCAGTGGCCAAATCCGCCAATATTTCATGTTCAGCTTGTAACATACTGTAAAGATTGTATTATAATTGCGTACTGGTAATATTTAGGCAAAGAAACAATATTTTCAGTCTCAAATATCATATCATCATATAATTAGAAAAGTTTATTATCAACAGTCTCAAAAGTTACCTACAACCTTAGCTTGTTCAGGGCATACATCATTAATCACAGCACAGTAAATATTATTTTAACATTAATTTTCATTATATCAACATACCTTACTAAACATGTAAAGTATATTTAAAGAACTGATGCAAACTCTTTAGCAACTTTTAAATACATTGAATCCATATCCATTTATGTTTCTAGACAGCTAGACCTTTAAGGGTATTATTTATACTAAATGGCAAATTGTCTAATACTTACTTTCTGCTCATCTATTAATGATGTAGCATAAAGAGAGGCCCATAGCCATATAATATTGGGTGCAGGTCCTGCATGACAAGGTGTGAGGCCCCAGCACCGAGTAGGAAAGGATTAAGTGGTCGGAGTAGTGTAGGGAGGGACAGTGTTAGCTAGCGAGTTGAGGAGGAGGTGATTAGGAAAAGGGGGGTTTAATAGGGGCTAGATTCGGAAGTGGGAGGCCCTCCTTTAGGAGGAAGGCGTTTGAGTCAGGACACAGGTAGGAAGCATGGAGTTTGTGGAAGGCCTCATGGCCCAGTTTGGCTGCAAAAGAGAGTAGCTGAGGTGCTGGGGGGGGGGGGGTGTGAGCCCCCCTTCTGCTAGGTTGCCTGGGTTATGGCCTCGGAGGCATAGGCCTCCGGTGTGCCTGAGCCCTAACTCCTTTCAGCGAGCTCAGTGTCACCTTGGGAGCCCCTTAATGGACCGTCCTAGCCAGCCAGCCGGGAGGCATAAGACCCAGGCAGGGTTGAGACAGGGGAGGAATTCCCGTTCTAGGCAGAGCCCAGGAGAAGGGGCTGCGGCTGTCAGTAGGGTGCCAGTTCTGAAGGGGGTTGTTGTGAGGGCTGGGGGGTAAGTGGGGATGGGGGGTCACAGCTGTACTGGAGGGCCTTAAGGAGGTGATGTGTAGTTTAGAGGGGGGTTGGGGGTGTGTAAGGGGAGTTGCGGAAGGAGGGGGGCTGGGGTGGTGATAGTGGAAGTGAAGTTTGCAGTTGCATGGGAGAAAAGGGGTGCAGTGTGGGAGGGGGTTGGGGGGTTTGGGGTGAGTGATGGTGCTCAGTGTCTCACCACAGAGGGAGGTGTACATTTATTTTGAAGGTCCTTTGGTGCGCACTTGAAGAAGGATGTCCGCGACAAGATCTGGAAAGGTGAGTTTGTAGACTTATTTTCGCTTTTACCGTTAGAGCGTTGAATTTTGGAGAAAAGTTCGGGGGGAAGAGGCGGAAGGAGAAGAGTGAGCAGTGTCAGGTAGGCCAGGCGGTTTGCAGTTTTTTTAGGGGGGAGGTGGTCAGCAGGCAGGTGGATCGTCGGCCATTAAAAAGAAAGGGGACTGTTTGCTCTTCAATGAGGGAGGTTGCAAGTTGGGTGAAGGTTTAAGTGAGTGCTTGGGGTGTGGTGGCACACACGGGCTCTTGTGCTGTTTCAAGCAAGGTGGGGGTAGAGGGGGTGACACCGGTGGGAAAAGGGATGACACCAGTGATGGTAGGAAGGATGCTCCTCTTTTTAGGTAAGTATCCTGATTTGGAGGCAGCACGGGTTTTGACGGAAGGGTTTGAAGTGGGTTTTAGGGTTCCAAGTGCAATAGGTGAGCCGGCTCATGTTCCATGGAATTTAAAGTCAGAGCTGAGACATCCAGATGTGGTGCGGGAGAAGTTGCAAAAGGAGGTAAGTTTGGGAAGGATGAGTAGCCCATTTGATGCGCCTTCGCTGGCTGACTTAATAGTGTATCTATTGGGGATTGTTCCTAAAAAGGAGGTTGTAAGTTCGGTTGATTCATCATTTGTCCTTTCCCCTTGGGGGTTCAGTGAATGATGGTATTGTCCCAGAAATTTGTGCAGTGGCTTACACTTCTTTTGATGCAGCCATTCATTGGGTCAGGTGGTATGGATCGGGGGCGTTGCTGGCTAAGGCGGATATTGAGGCTGCCTTTCGGCTGCTCCCAGTGCATCCAGAAAGTTCAAGGTTGTTGGGTATACATTGGGAGGGTATTTTATTGACCGATGTTTGCCTATGGGGTGCTCTATTTCTTGTGCTTTGTTCAAGAAGTTTAGCACCTTCCTGGAGTGGGTGGAGAGATCGGTCTCGGGGGTGGGGTCTGTCAATCATTATTTGAATGATTTTTTGTTAAATAGTTCAGTGTGCAGGGTGTTGTTGACCACGTTGTAGCAGGTTCCGGAGCGTTTTGGGATTCCTTTGGTGGCGGATAAGACTGAAGTGCCATCAATGTCGCTGGTGTTTCTAGGGATTGAATTGGACTGGCGAGCAGACTGCTGAGGGAAAAGTTGCTGTCTTTGCAGGAAGAAGTTCGGGAAGCATGTGGGCGGCTGAGGTTACACCTTAAGGAGCTGCAGTAGCTGCTGGGTAAACCTAATTTTGCTTGTAGGGTGATAAGGATGGGGCGGATTTTTTGCACACATTTTATCCGGTTTACTAAGGACTTGAAGGCAGATTTGGAGGTGTGAATGTTGTTCTTGGTTTTTTTTTTAATGGTAGGGCCTTATGGTTGGAGGGGCCTGTGAGCTTGGTGGACCTTGAGTGGTTTACTGATGTACATTTAGAATTCGATGAGTGCAGCGACCTGAAGGACTTATTCCGGGGGTATGACGGGATTGGGATAAACTGTATTTTGGGGTTGGGGGTGGGATTACAGTGGAAGGATTTGTGAATTTTGCTATTGTTTTGGTTGGCGCGAGATTTTGTGGCACGGTTGTCTGGGGAATTGGTGAGTAGGAAATTGGCAGGGATGGCATTTTAGTATAAGTTGCATGGTTTCAGGGATGTGACCAGTGGTTTGCTAGAGTGGTACCGGAGATTAGGAAATTTGCTGCTTTGGATAGGCCTCCTGGCGTAGTTGTGATACATGCGGGGGTAATGATTTAGGGAAGCAATACATAAGGGATCTCATTAGGGATATCGGATTAGATTTTTTGCAGTTGAGGGTTGAATTCCCAGGAGTCGTGGTGATGTGGTCTGACATTTTAGCCAGAACCTGTTGTCGGGGGGCTGGGTCGGTGGTAAAACCTAATAAGGCCAGGTGAGTGAAAGTTCTCTTTCACTCACCTGGCTGTTTCATTGCCAGGAATGGGGGCATTGTGGTGCGGCATCGGGAATTGGAAGAATAAACGTGTTGGTATTTGAGGCATGATGGGGTGCACCTTAATGCTATAGACACTGACTTATCATTTCTACAGGATGGAATTCAGGGAGCCCTGAGTTTTGGAGGAGCACTCAGGTGTGAGGTTTCACGCCTGTTCGCTGTGGCAGTTGGGGTCTGGGAAGGCAGGGATCCTGGGCATGGTAAAATGGTGAATTGAGGCAAGAGGGATCCTCAGTGGTAGGGTCTCCCTTAATGGTGGTCTGATGGTTATGGCTCCTGAGGCGGTGCTGGGGACCAAGGTGGTGTTATTGGAATTCAATTTTGGAGGAGTACGGATTATGCCTTCTGAGACCTGCAGCCTGGTTGTTGAGGTTTAAAACAAGGATGTTTTGATGTTAATTTAAAGGGGGGTAATTTTGGTTTATGGTTAATATGCTTGTTTAAAGAAAATGGGATTTATTTGTTTTGTTATTTATTTTTTGTTTTTTTATTGTTTATTTAATATTTATATTTTATGGTTATTTACTTATTTGTTTCAATAAATGGCTGCTTGTCAGCCAATTCAAGTGCAAGTTGGTGTCTGTGTATTTTTGGTTGGTAAGCAGGTTGGGGGCAGTGGGGAGGAAGACAATTTTGGTTAATGAGTAGTGTTGGTGTTCAAATTCGGATTGTCCTTATATTCTATCCAAATATGGCTGTTCGAATTCAGACAGACCCAACCCAAAAAACACAGGATTCAATGGCGCAAATTGATGTGTAAAATAATGTGTTAAAAAAAAAATAATGTTAAAGTAATTTATTGAATGTGTGTGATTTGTGTAACTTTTATTTTTTTACAGGTTATCCCATAATAACAGGATGATTCCCACGGCTGTACAGCCATGGGAATCCTCCTGTCATTGTGGGATCCCCAGGCACTAGAAGTTAAATGGGGACAAGACTCCCTATTCACATTTAGTGCTTTGTGATTGGCTGTGGAAAAGGAAAACCTGATGACGCTTGAGCCGTCATCAGGGTTTTCTTTGTACCAACCAGTAAGAAATCCAAGCAGTAAGAAATCCAAAATTTTACAATGGCTGCCAATCAAGAGGGAGGGGAAATATTCCAATAGGGACTCGTCATTATTAACATTATTATCCATCTTTTTAGGAAACGGATAGTGAGAGAATTATTTAACATTGTAGCTCCGAATGAAATAATGGGAGGCAATGTTCACATTTATACTATTGTAACTTGGCAAACTATACCACTTTTTTTTAGTGGAGGCACTGGGTAGTCAGGAAAATTCCTACATGTGCCCAGTAGGTAGGCCAACATCTGGTCAGGAAGCTTAGATTATCTAATCAAATGATGAGTGCATAGGTCAATATATATATATTATGCCATATTACCAGTATGGGGCACAAAAATATACTGAAATGTAGTGAGAGCCATATTACAAACTAAATACACCTAAGGCTCTATTTATAAGACACCTAGAAAAATCCTACAAGGTAATGTTTGAGGGAATGTCTGATTCCCTATTTTAAAAAAATAGAGCCATTAGTAATGTATTAAGGTAAATTGTTCAGTGGTCTATACCTAGATTGGAAAAAAATAATTGGAATTTCTGATGATATATGGTGCCATCTATGATTTATTTTTGTAATGTTGAACAAAACAAAAGCAACAGTGCCATTAATTAACTGACAACTGTAAATTTATAGAAGACATCTGACTAGTTGCAATGCAAATTCTCTTTGTTTTCATGTGTTAGATACTTTATTTGTTTTCCCTGTACAGTGTAAGAAGAATGAAGTTCAAATGTACAGGTATGAGGTTTTTTTTTACCTTTCCCATCGCTAACTACTGAATATTACTGTAATATAATATATAATATTATACTTGTACAGACAGTGTTACCATCGGTAAATCCAAGGAGAAAATAATATTAAAAACAAATTGAAACATTTATCTTCCAAGCAGCATTAAGTACAGTATATCATGTGAATTTGTTTTATTTTATATTGGTTCCATCTAAAATGAATAATAGTTTAATATCTTTATAATGCTGCATAAAAGTGTTCTTTGTTTCAGTCCATGCTAAGTAAATATAAAGTATAATTATCTAACATTTTATTGAACTTTTCTACTTGTATTTTGTATATTTAAATGTATAAAAGTTATTTGATAAATATATGTGGTTATATATTTATGGTATCCTAACATGTAGAAAAAAAATTACAACTTTTATTGTGGATGATAGAAAATCACAGTGTAAATTTCACAATTTTTCAATACAATCATAATGTTTTCTTGGCTACTATTAAAGGTCTCCAGACAATATTTGCTTCACCGAATCCTTTTCTGTAATTGAGCCTTCCCCTTTTGTTTCTCATAAATTAGGAAAAAGCTGAGATATTCAACTTTGTACAGCTAATCCCAGGGCATTGCTTAAAAGCACAAATAAAAAGCATGTACCTAAAAAAAAGCACTGAAGGGGGATAGGGACACCACTCAAAAGATTCCAAACTTCTCTCCTTGTCATGCAGTCTTTGGAAGCTTTGTGTTCTGAGACTACTCCCTATAGAATGGTTAGGTATAGAATCAAGCAATGAAGATGATTAACTTAAGAAGTTCAGGCTGAACACACTTGGCAAATTGATTTATCAAACTGCAAGTTTATTAAATGTAGTTACAGTTCACTTAATAACTTAGTTCAAAATAATACCCACATACATAAAAATATATAACAAAAACACAAAAGCTTGATCTTTGTTTGCACGTAATTGGCTGGCTAAAATCAGCACTAATAGCTCACTATTCGATTCTTCAGCTATTCGCTCGAATAGAGCAAAATTATTCGGGTGGTCGAATGTCAAAGTCGAAGTTTTTTCGGGACTCAGTAGAGCTTCCACAGCCTCCAAACAGATGTAAAAAGATACATTATAAAAGGATACATAAAAAGATACATAGTAAAAAGATACAATATAAAAGGATACATAAAAAGATACATAACACTAATACATACCCCTGTACTTCAAAAAAAAAAAAAAAAAAAAAAAAAAAAAGCTAAAATAAAAACACACACTAATTCATTTAGGAATTTTTTTTTTTACTTTTTTTTCCTAAACTTTTGCAGTCGAATCCCATGTTTTTCGGGTCGGGTCTATCCGAATTCGAACAGCCATATAGACAATCCAAATTCGAACACCAACACTAGTTAAGTAACCCCTATGTAGGATAACTGGGAAGCACATTGTATGGTGAATGTAACAGTAAGGGGGACAATAACAAAATGATTGTTTTCAACAAATGTATAGTGCTCCCAAAACTGTCCACCAAATTATACTTAAAAAATGCAAACCATAAAGCATTCCCTTTAAATTGCTAGTAGCCAGGGGAAAACAGGAATATACAAGTGTGGGAAATAAGATACGATAACATGTAAGTTTGCTGTAGTAACTGAGGGAGCTACAACAGGAATTTGTGTGTTTTAAGTTTTCTTGCTTCAAGCCTACACGTCTAGTTACATACTAGTATTGTAATTTAAGCAGTGAGGATTTCATGACAGTATTAGCAAAAATTTAGATATATAAAATAAAACCTACTACTATACAAACATAGTAAATATAGTATAGTATCAGGGGAACACATGGTATTAATGCAGACTGTGCAGCTATTAAAAGCCCCTATGAGATTTAGGACCCAATTAACAAAAAACTCGGGTTGTGCAGGTATGCTGTAATTTTACTCTGAGTACTGCTATATTTTAGGAGTAAGAAAAGAAAGAAATATTTTTCATGATGCCCTAAAAGGATTCCTGGTTTACAATATCCAGGTTGTGTAAGGTAGTTTGTTTGTTTTTTTATTCTAATATCATGCATGATTGACATCTAGTGATGCAGAATACTTCTCATTTTGCCCATACTGTCAGTTAGGAAAGAATTTTAGGGGTGTGTTTGCTGCTTGACCCCCATTGTATATTTTGGAACATGAACGTATTTAGGGCATCATGTTAATCTTCCCCTGCTCTTACTTTTCTACACTAAGAATAAGTATTTGTACTTGGGTGATACATGTTTAGAGGTGGTCTAAAACAGTTTTTTACACAGTGGCCCTTTGCTAACTTATTATACCATAATAAAAAAAAGAAAAAAAATGCCTGTTCACTCTATTCCCTATTGCTCTTTAGAAAGTACAATTAACTGTGTTTGCATGACATACCAGAATGAATGAACTTCTTTGCACATGTGCAAGCCACTCAAAACTAAAAACTGAACCCCGAAAACTGGGTAAATGTTGGTGCTGCAGTGGGAGCAGGCAGTGTTTAGTTTAGCTTTAACACCAGGATTATTACTTTTATGTGACACTTATATTGCTTCCTAAACAATGTTTATTGTGTGGCAGGTTGGTAGCCAAATATATTAGCTAAATAGCAAATATTAGCTGAACAATATAAATGTACACAACATTCAAATATTTGCATGCCTTTTTATTATTGTTTAAAAAAATGTGATTACAGTAAAATATAGATGTTTAACAAATCATTGGGGAAGATGCAAGTTAGTGGTTAATTTTTGCAGTATTGTGATTGAAGACAAAGCCCGTACAATGCCCTAAACATCAATGAAATTCATGAACCTAATTGCTTTTTATATTATTATCATTTGTTGGGTTGCAGCTCAATGGATCAATAACACAATAATGAAACAGATTATATCTCTACAAATGTTCACATTCCCAAACATGTTAATGCTAAAAATATTTGCTGGTGAGAAAAGGAGCTCTAAGAAAAGTCCCAAAGGTTGTTAATAGCATTTGATAAAATGTATTGATGTTCTAGGTCTTTTCTCTTGTGGCCTGCTGTCTATGCTCCAAAATATCACAAACCATTATGAAGTGTGAAGAAAGGTCAGGATTATATTGTCAGAATTTTGCTTTTGTGGTTCAGAAAGGTGATGATTAGGGTTAAGATACACTATATTGCCACTTAAAAAAATGCAGACCATTCTGTAAAGGCTTTCTGATTAAACGGACAAGGTTTATTTCAGTGGCTTCCTCTTAAAATGGAAATAGAAAAAAGTGCTTTAATAAAATAAGTTGTATTAGTTTTATTATATTTTTCCGTTTAAAATGTTTCACACAAAACTATTATTGGTGCAGGGGAATATATATTTTTAAAAAGAGATCTTTTGTCCATTCCCCATTATGTGTAATTGGAGGATTATCACAACTGAAAAAAGACAGACAAGGTTCTGATTTCAATCAATTTTATTGGGGTTTACAGTTAAACAACATATACATAACAGAATGTATATTCATATGTGAGTGTGACACATACAAATAACTTAAGATAACCTACGATAGGTGAATCAAGAAGAAAAAAAAAAGAGGGGGGAGATCAAACCAGTAGGTGAGGGGTGAGATGTTCAACAGTGGAAGATATACAGGGAACATGTATATCAATGAGAATCCAATTCACTTCAACATTGACATTAACCCTCTTTCAGTAGTATGAAACAGGAGTGTTAGCTCCTTCCATTGTATAATGTCTCACAATGTTACATTTAGTTAGAATTAAAATGAATGAATAGCAAGAAAGGATTTGAGTGCAGTGATAAGTTTTGTTTACAAAGAACCTCTTCTTCCTTTTTGACATGTTGTGGCACTGATCACACTGAACATGTCTACAGGGAAAGTCACAGCACCACTATTGTCTGGTAATGTCAGGTTCACAGATGGAGGAACATTGCATGATTATAGAAAAATCATGTAATCTGATCTGTATCTGTCAAATGAGCTGTGCTTAGCTGAAGCATATGCACATAACCTGTTACAAATGAGAATTTATACAGGGACAACAATGTAATATAGGACATAAACTTTGCTCTATTCCATCAAGATGGTTATAATGTAAGTTTTCATATAATACATGCCCTAACAAAGAGAAGATTATGTCTTAATTTTTTTTAAAGGATGTGATGTTTGAAGTCCAGGCTTTGTGAAAATAATGGATCTAACTGGTATGATATGCTATGATAAAGAAATTCAAATTACCTTGAGTAGGATGGAATGTGTTTTTTTTTTAAATAGAAAATGGATATCCAAACACAACATCTAATGACTGGTAAGCTGCAATATATTGTATTTTTTGTTTTAGATTTATAAACAATTAAATTTTGCCTGAACAATACTGGCTTTATCACAGTCTTACATGCTATGCGGAATTAGGACAATAATATAGTATTATTCCTTCTACCTCCCATGTGGACTGTTTAACTTAACATATTTGAAAGGAGAATGCAGTCTTTTCCTCTACATTCATGTTTCTAGGAAAAACTGAATGCTAGGGAAGACAAATTTTCTGATATTATTGATCATTGCAGTTTGCATCACAGATTAATTACTAGCATGTTGAACTTTGCATTACCTATGCATTAATTGTGTTTGCAGTTAGGAAGAGGAAATCTTGCTACATCTACATTCCTGAAATTTTGTGAAAATGAATATAAGATTTGCTTTATCAGACAGAAATTTACAAACTGACAAAATAATGAATTGGATCTTTTACTAACTCAGCCCTGAACTCTTGGTACCTCATTCCTAATCCAATATGTGGGATGCAGTGGAAATCCTGTTTTATTGAGCTACAGAGGTAGAGGTAATCATTCTTGCAATGGTTTTTTCCATACTTTTAATTGCAGCATACCTAAGAAGAAAGAACTTTGCATCGTTATTTGTTCCTGCCCTAATTAAGTACTTTATTGGTCAAATTTTATTACAAAGATTAGAGAAGCCCATCCTAGCGGTAAAGAAAAATATATTTTGTAAGAATCCACCTTAAAGTACAGGTTTCTAACAGCAATTCATTCAAAAGTTTAGTTTGGTCTTTGTCACATTGTACTTCATGGGGAGGTTGACTAATTACCTAGACAATAGGATCCCTATTTTATAAACAAAAATGTCCTTTACCTGACGCATTTCGTCTAGCGGCTTCTTCAGTTTTTCAGAACATGGGATGATTTGGAGTCATCGTATATGGGATATCACATGGGTGAGTATGTGCCCTAATACACAACACAGTATCTGTAAAATATTGGAGTCTAATCCTGTGCAGAGTTTGGCATACGGAGGTGCTGCAGCGTTGTGTGTTAACACACATCCCCCGAAGAAGCCGCTAGGCGAAACGCGTTAGCTAAGGGACATTTTTGTTTATAAAATAGGGATCTTATTGTCTAGTTATTTGGTCAATCTCCTTATGAAGTCCAATGTGGCAAAGACCAAATCAAACTTTTGAATGAATTGCTGTTAAAAACCTTTACTTTAGGGTTTATTCTTATAAAATATATTTTTCTTTGCCACACAAAACCCTAGCTATTTTCTGTCTTTTTTCACATCCTCAATATACCTTACACAGGGGAGTGGCCTATTTAAACTTATATGGATGCTGGGCAATCTTTCAGTTCTACAGTTCTGAAATATGGCAGAACTGCTGATGATAAAAACAAAAATACCTAAATGTCATTCAAATTAGATTTCTTCCTTTTATTATAAACTGTATATGGAATAGAGTAAAAGACTGTTGAAAATGAAATATATTGCAATATATCTTTATGGACTAAATAAAATTGTTGTATTGTAAGACTTTGTTATACATTCAGCTAAGCTTTCTGGTGCAATTTATTTTTTCATGCCATAATGTTAAAGAAGTTCCATAAATTTGCATAGATAAACTGTTTGGTTCCAAACTTAATTGAAGCCTTTGAGCAAAAGGTAGTAGCTCATTTGATTGAATATTTGTTTTTTATATTCATAAACGACCTGAATAGCCAAATATGTAAGACTGATTCAAGCCAACAATATTCTGATCTCAATTAACGTGAAATGACAAAAACAATAAATTTGACATGATTACTGTGGTTTATTTCTGAGAATAAAGTACAGGCATTATTTCTGAAAGGTATCATATTTAAATTTAATTAGATCAACACATTACGTATTCTTAAAACAGGAGTTATGATTTTCTTTGTAGGAATAAACTTGAATTATGGGCCAATTTAAAATGTGATGGCCTAATGAGCTCACAATAATGACTTAATAATGTCTCTGTGTATTGTAGCCACCTCAGCATTTTCCCAGCATAGCAAACCCTTTATATTATAGCTCGCGTATTTTACTTTTCTATCACAATGCATTAGGTATACAAGTTTAAAACATTGATGTAATTCGCTATAATAGATCTGCACCTTCATGACATCTTAATTACAGAATTGCTGATTTTTTTCCCCTACTTTTGGGCAGAATGCAAATATGATTGGAAGAGATTAAAACTGCTTTTGCCAAGTTTTCTACTAAATAAATTCTTGGGGCCTAAATTATATAGGCTTAGCAGAATTAATCAGTGAGCTAAGCAGTTTTGTGGGAGAAATATATAAAAAGCTGATGAATTCATGTTTTCCCAGTCTCTACTTATCATGCAGATTATGCCATGCATTTTTTATAACGCTGGTTTTAACTAGTCTGTCATATTTGAAAATTGGCTTTGTACAGGCGAGATTGAGGCATTACGAATGCATTTGATATAAAACCAAATTTAATTTTTATGGTAACCTTTTAAAAGCAAATACAGACATTTTAACAATACTGAGTAGCAATGCATTTTTTATGTAGCAGCTGAAATGTGTTTCTTGCAATGGATGAGCTCAGAAATGGGACCTCACACTGCTGTTAATTTGCTAAGCAGTTTTCATTTTACAGCCAAAATAAATTATACATTTACATACATATTTACAAGGTGCCAATCATTTGATTTCACCAGACATGATTTTCACTTTCATGCCAGAAGTAACTTACATAACCCCGACATTTTTTAAACAAAGTAGATTTATCTGACAGCACACCCAATTCAACTACCTGTTATATGGAAGAAGTTAGTTCAAGCTCATATTTGTTTCTCAGTTTCTTTTAGCTCAAATTAAAACTTTTGTATAGACCTTATTATTAGAATCTGTCATGACTGGCTTTGGGTTTGTGTTGATGGCATTGGTTCAACATTAGTTTGAGGTGCTGTACAGATATTTAGAATTAATTGACATGTGCTGTAATAAGAACTGCAAATGACCACCTTGTGAATGGATTTTTAGTAGCATCAGAAGATTTTTTTGCACCTGTTGAACAGATCTAACAAAACACTTCAAATTATGAATTGTCAAATGGGAAAAAAAGAGAAGTTAATTGTCGGGGTTTACATTGGAATAGTATTAGGATCTTTTGTAATGTTCTCATTACTATTTATGAAGTATTATTTAGTGGAAGAGGACTTTTCACTGTAGTTGTACAATGAAGGATCATATCAATGAAATGTGATTTGGCAAACAATAAAATATAGTTATGCTCATTGTGTTTATCAGATATTTCTGAAAATTGTATTTTTCATTTGCTCATTCCATTTTTTAAAGTAACTTGAGCTATAATACATTTAGAATATGAAAAGTAAGGAATACTTTAAAACTGCTTATAAACAAAGTTTTCAATGTGACCTAGTAAGTCTCCCTATATGTCTATCAAACTGACTTATCAAGGTCTTTTATAATAAGGCTTTTCTCCTTTTTAAATCACCGATTGTCCCAAACTCACCTCAAACTCAACTTCCTATGCATTAATTCACAGCTGTCATCCACACAGGTATAGTACAAAGACTTTGGAATTCAGTGTTCCAGTTGGAAGTACACGGTTTTCATTTAGACCATCTACACAGTAAAAATTAGAACGCTTATTTCTGAAATTTAACAGCATTTTCTGGTTTAAGTAGTATTCTTTGTTAGGGTATCAGATATATATTTCACATAACATTGATTTTGAAATATTGGTTTAAAATGAACCTAATTATTAATTATCATGACTGTAGGCGTTATTGTGTATGGTGGCATAGCAATTAATAGTGTTCCTTTGTAGTCCTGGGTTTGAGACTCCATTAAACTTTGTTGAGTTTTTTGGGTTTTTTTCCTGTTCACATGGATTTCTTCCCATAACTGGCTTTAAAGCAATCTGACCGTAACATTTTGATTATGAAAGATTGTTGTAGTTTTATAAAGGTCTGATTTATTGTATATAGTGTTCTTTTTCTTCTTAATCAAGAAATGCATCACGTTTGTAAAAATACCAATGCCCATGGCTCAGTAAGGTAAACAAAAGCCTAACACAGACATCTGAGGGCAGTTGGTCAATAGTCCCTGCCATCTTATCTAATTAGCTAATCTGTAAACACAAATAATTACCAAGACTGCTATTTATGTTTAGATAATGTGATCAGATAGGTGTGCTTTCAATTTCTCAAGGAAAGCAATTAGAGAAAGTTTCTAATTTGTATAACTGATAATATTAGATACCTATTATTATTCCTGGTCAGTTCAAGTGTTTAGATTCTTGCCATAGAGTGTAAAGATTCCAGAGTATATATATTTATTGTTTCTGTGGTAGGTACAGAAGTAGGCTTTAACCCTTCTTTTTTAATCAAACCCATCAGCTTTTGGTTGGCACCGGTTTTAGATGCTATGGCCAAGCCTAATATTATCTCAGAAAGCTTTGTTTCCCACAATATGGGTGCATGGTAAATCATATTAAACTAAGATTTGATTTTTGGAACAGAACTTGAAAAAGAACAGCTTTTCTTTACATGTATAATAGATAGATTAGTGGTTCCAAGTTAATCAATGACAAAATGTTAGGTCAGGCAATCGGTAAAGGTTTTCTAAGGTAAAACCACTTATTGTGTTGTATGTTCAGGAAAATTATAACCATTTAGCTCATTTATCTTCCTCCAGCCATTGATAAATGACTCATCTTTCAATAACCCTTGGATAACAGCACATTTGTCAAAACCACTGTTACATCACTATCGCTTATTACAAGTATTCTAAATATGAACCAATGTCAGCTACATCATTGAAACTAATTTATATGGCTAACCTTCATAATTTCACGTGGTACTCTATTGTAATCTCAACTTTGATGACTTAATAAAAGATAAAAAATAAAGCAGAACCACTAAACAGATAAAATCCTAAACAGCATGCCATTATTCTTTTAACTGGTAATACCCTTATTTATCACCTGAGCTTTAATGATCCTCTGAGGATTAACAATTGATCAATTAGTGAAGAGATAAAGACCAGATACAGAAGATAAAGAAAGATTGTCCAAGTGTCTAAGGTACTATGTCAGCATGAAAGTAGCATACTTAACTTTTACGGAATACATTTCCCAAATCCATTATCAAGCTAATAAATTAATAACATTTGGTGTTACAATTTCAAGGATTCTGCTCTATATTTTGCATCCAGAAATTTATATTTTATAAAATGTGTATTAGAAAAGCTCTTTGGAAAATTATTTCAAAGTAATGACAGCATAAATACAGGCAGGAAAAAAACCATCCTATAGAAGATGCCTGACTGCCTACGGCTAACAAATCCAATCAAGTACAACATTCAGATAAGCAATTTGTTTGCTCATATTAGAACGATAACAATGTACGTAGAAACTACTGACAATGACAATGTCGGTTACTCACTAAAATAGGCATGCATTAAAAGTTACAGGGAATAAATCAGCCATCAAAATGAATACTGTAAAATGACATGTTCCAAAACATGGATAAATACCTCAAATTAGTAGTCACATAACAGTATGATATGCATTTATTAAATGGTCTTTAGCCTTGTGAATGGCTCTTTTGCATTTAAATCAATTGCTAACTATAAATATCTACTAAAGTTTGGGAACCATTGCAACAATTATAAGTTACTATATTCTTTCAGATACTGCAAACAAATACCCCTGATCCATACTGCACTGTGAACAATGTAATAAAAATATAAGTAAACAGGGCAATCACAAATCCATCTTAGCCAGCTCGCTAAACTAATTTACCCAAGGTTTTAAAGAAAGAGGTAATGTTTTCTTTATATATAATTTTATGAAGCATATCTTTATATATATTCCTAAAATGTAAAAGCAAGTTACCTTTTTTAATTTTTCTTTTACTGCAAGGTCAATAATTATAAGCCAAATATAAGCATAACTATATTTAATAGGCCTGATTTAATAAAGCTCTCCAAGACTGGAGAAGATAGACTGTCATGGGAGAACCTAGGTAATGCAGCAAACCTGAAATAGATTTTGTACAAGTTTGAAAATACTATCTTTTCCAATCTAGGGGAGCTTTGGTAAATTGGGCCCAATGTTTACCATTTTTTTGCTTTCAGAAATTTAACGCAAGCAATGGGGAAAGCTGGTTTGTTCCAAACTCCCACCACCTTAAAAACAAAAGTGGTGAGGCTGGCTATTGAATGCTTAATTATTTGTAATGTTTGTGATTTTTCTTTTTGTTCTAGATTAAATGTTGACATATACAAAAGACATTCTTCCTAAGACCCAGTCTGTAAGGCCAGTATAGAAACTTGTTTCTCCACATGCACAAGCAATATAACTCTCCAAAAAGTCACAAAAAGTGATTTCAGTGGAGTTGACTTACGCCTAGTACAAGAGGATATTTTTTGTAGTACTTTCCAGTATATAAACAGGCAATGACAGTCTGACTGCAGGTGTAAAAAAGTTGGAAGTTAAGGGTATATTACCTAGCTGAAAACAGGCAGGGAAACAAAGACACATGCCAAATGCACACACATCAAATAATAGAAATCTTCTGTGTCCATTTTTTTAGCGAATATTATTAAAAAAAATGTTACACATGCCACTATTTAGAAATGTAGCATGAGACATGTTTTACACCAAACATTAAAAGACAGTGTCACCACACAAAAGTTATTGTGAATAGGTATACCAATAAAAGAAAACAGTAAATACCTTGTTCTTGTGGATAAAAGTAACTCGAATAAATATAACCCATGGAAGACTGCTGGGAAAAGACACATATGGGACTGTTGATCCTCTGGGTTACCTGTAGCTCCTATTGGCTCCTGCTGACTTCCAAATCACTTGTAATAAAAAACGGAGAATCAGTGAGACCTGCAGAGGACCTAGATAAAAAGAACAACTTACAACTGCTTGCAAAATGAAAGCTATTTAAAATCATTTTTTAAGTTAAAGGGTGACTTTAAACAAACTAAACACTACTCCCAAGATTTTTTTTATTATTAATATATATAATTATATATGATATTATTTTGTATGATATTTATTTTCATCTGTTTCTTAATCATTTTGCATTGTTATGGTATGTGTAAAATAAAACATGTAAATCACTCATTAAGTGTATGAAAATTAAAAAATTCTGTGCCTTAGGCTAATATACCCTAAATAACTGCTAAATGGTATAAATTAACTTAGCATTTTAATCATTTAAATCTCATGCATTTAAAAAGGCATACATGATTTTATATTTTTTTCTAATCAAATACATTTCTACTGGAGATCATTTAGAAAACTGTATAATTTTGTTAATCATTCACCTTGACATGCAGGTGATATGAATTGATTTGTAATGTAATTAGATGTAATGGGAATTGTTATACAAAACTATTGTCAGTTATAATTCTGTTGGATCTTTTTACAAATTCCAATTAAAGATGCACCATGTGTATGCATGACAAATGAGGACTTCATTAATCTATAATAGTCTAATGACAATTAAAATCGTTTAAAGCCAGCACATCAAGATGAGATAAATAGTGGAAGTGGATATGCTTCAGTAGGTGCCACCTATGCAATTTTTCATAGTGTTTGTTCCTAAACGTTCAGTATGAAAATAACCTTGAACTAATCAGGTCCATTATGAGCTATTGCTGTGTACAATAACATATTTGCTTTTCCTAACAAATACAAATCTGTAACTACTTAGACATACAGTATATTGTTTAATAAGATATACCCATTGTACAGTAAATACTTCCTAAAACAACGGTATTTCTGATTCATCCACACAAACAGAATATTCTTTATGTCATAGCAGTGTGAATCTTTTCTCATTCCATCAACCATATTCACATCCAGAAGTGTAGGTGCATAGTGCAAATATAGTCCACAATTATAGAGTCATTTATTAATGGCTAAATACCACTATATCACATTGTTTGATCAGTGCAATGTATTTAAACTTTCATAAATAAAAGCTTGGGACCAACAAAACAGTGTAAACATTTAGGGTGTGCTGAGAGGGGTAAAATGACCTCAAATCGAAACACTACTCATCACAGAAAACCCTTCTTAGCATGACGTTTGTTAAAACATAATATTAAAGTGAACATGTACCCAGGTTTTGCACACTAAAGTGTCTACTTATTGTGACAATGCAGTGAAGCCACAAGCCCTCATCCTGTAAGGCTAAATGTACACTGTTGTTAACTTGGAAAGCCCTTATAAAGTGTTTTAAATAAAGCCATGTAACAGAACATGGCCATAAACACATATGAAATGCAAAAAAGGTCTCATAAAAGACCATAGAAGATTGGAAATACACAATAGCACAAAATGTCTACAAACATTTATAAAGATCCAGTTCATTTCAGTAGGGCATTTGAAGTGTTTATGAGTTTTTTTGGGTGCTTTCAGACATTTTAGCCCTTTATGAGTAGCTATTTAGGAAAATGCCAAAAAAATATCTGGTGTGAACTGACCCATGGGAACTAATGAGAATTTCGAACACAGGCATTTATATAGCGCTGACAAATTACGCAATACTGTATAAAGTCCATAGTCATGTCACTAGCTGTCCCTCAAAGGAGCTCACAATCTAATGTCCCTACCATAGCCATATGTAATTAATACAGTCTAAGGCCATTTTTGGGGGAAGCCAATTAACCTAACTGCATGTTTTTGGAATGTGGGAGGAAACCGGAGTACCTGGAGGAAACCCATGCAAACATGGGGAGATCCTACAAACTCTATGCAGATAGTGTCCTGGTTGAGATTCGAAACTGGGGCCTACTAGATTGTAAGCTCTTCGGGGCAGGGTCCTCTCCTCCTGTATCACTGTCTGTATTAGTCTGTCATTTGCAATCCCTATTTAATGTACAGCGCTGCGTAATATGTTGGCGCTATATAAATCCTGTTTAATAATAATAATAATAATAGGGCTGCAAGGGCCAGAGTGCTCACCACTGGGCCACTCTGCTGTCCACATATAATATACTAAAGTGTTCCACTGTACAAATTTGGCATCAGGCAGATCCTTATTGCTGAAAGGGACAGGGACGTGTAAGCATGGTATTATAGCCGGGAATTTTTTACTGTAAACATAAATAAACTCCAATGCAAATATTTCTTTAGGAATAATATGGGCACAATCTTTTATTAAATTTAACCATCTTTATTAAATAAATTAAATCAACGCTTACAACTCAATAAATTATTAAATAAAAGGAATTTTTCTGAATCTGACTTGTCTTCTTTTTTATAGGTGACTGCTTAGCAGGAAGAACCATTAGGTTGGGGGAGAAGAACCTATAGGAAGACGAGGAACAGATCCTGGATCCTCATTGGCTCTTGATGACATAAGTACTCTACATCCACGTGTGGAGTAATAATTAGAGAATGGATAGAAATATTTAAGGTAGAAGCATGACCTCTATTAAACCAATATGCTGACACCATGATGGGAGCTATGTACAATGCCACACTCCCTGGCCATTCTTACCTGCCTGAACTGTGTGTTGTTAAAGACTGAAGCCCTACTTTAGGAGACAGTTATAGATTGGATGACATTACATGTTACTCTTAAAGAGCACTACTATTACAGACTTTTTTCAAATCAATGCTAATACATTGTGATCACTAGAGCTATCTGTACCAATTATCTAAGCCACATTTGATAGCATTTTAGCAAGGTCTATATTCCAAATACGCTCCCCACTCACAGACCTCCTGATCATCGGGCTAGATTGTGGGGACTGGGGGTCTGGGTTTTGCCAAAAAAAAAAGAGTAATGCCAGGTTCCAAACATTGTTTTATGAATGTGGGGCCTACACTCTTGCTGTCCCATTTCCTATGTGGATGGTCCCAAGAATATTGAAGGTCTGGTTTTAATATTAGGGGGGACCCTATGCTGTATTTTTGGTGTTACTAGGTCAATGCACGTACACAAGTTTTTTAGCATTTGCAAGCAGTCCCTACTTGAACCATTCAAATTCAGCTACAAATCAACCTGAACATTAGGGTCAGTTTGGGCATACTGTTGGCAATCCAGACTGCGACAAATTTAACCAACATTAGTAGCAACTAGTAGTCTAATGGTTCTTGAAGATTTTGACTGTGTAATGTATTGTGCAGGGTATCATACAACAGTCGAGACATTTTTTTCAAATACAAACATTATTTACAGTCAGATATTTTTATTTTAGGCCCACACTTGAGGAGCACAAAGGCGAGTACACAGTTTTAACTAAAATGTATTGCACATTAAAACTAGCACATGAGCAAAGTATTTTATGTATATATATTCACAAAACCATTAAGGGTAATACACACTATGAAGCTTTTGTATTATAATAAATAGATTTGCTGGACTTGTATACTATATTTATAGCTAAGACAATGGTTGACTTGAAAAAGAACTTATAATTATAATGTATATTTGTTTATATACACTTCTATGTATATCTTTATAGTAGAAACAACATAATCCCCACTGGGAAATGAAAATTCTACGAGTAAGTAATCTGGGCAAAACAAAATGCATGTAATACTCCCCTAAGAATAAAAATGTTCTACATGACTGGAAATGTGTATATGTATACATTTAAAAAAATGAAGGCAAGCTGAGATGTATGTTCACAACATTTTCATACGGTGGCTGGAATATTTTATCATGCAAAAAATTATTAATGTTATTATTTAGAGAAATGTACTATATAGGTAATCTGTCACAAAATACAATATCTATGTGAAAAAGCCCTGACAAAAGCAAATGAATCATGTGCGGCAGGCTTGTTCTTAGTACAAAGGAAACCAAACACAACCACTAGTACAAGTCTATATCACTACAAGGTCATTAAAGAATTCAAACAGTAGGTACTGATAATTTAATTGAGATTAAATACAAAAAATAATTTTACTTTCTATAGGTTGAGCAAACCTCCAGTAAATTTTTCTGTATCTATAAAAAAATGCATTTGCAAACCCAGATATTACCTTATATGAGAAGTAATGTCATCATCACTGTGCTTGTACAGACCTTGCACAGAGGGCACAGCTTTAGGATGGACATGGCAGGCCCACTCCCTGCAAACTGTCTGTAAAAACAACAGTGGTGGGTGAATACAAGACCAGTCTCCAAGCACCAGCAAGAAGAGCAACAACAACTAGTCTTTTTACTGATCTTGCACATGGGATACGTTTTGGATTATAGGATTGTTCCACAGATCTGGGGTAAAATACACAAAACACACAAAGATTCATGTGAAAATACATATCTCAGAATACAGCTCAAAAAAACTATAGAAGAGGATGCAAGCTCATCAAAATGATTTTAGCGAGTTGAGATAATTATTACTGCATGCCATACCTGACAGAGAGCATGAACAAATCAGATGACTTAAAGCGTACCTATACTCCGAATTTTCACTTTACATGGGGTAGACAACCATTTTATGTGGGGTAAAAATTCTGTTTTTTTTTTTAGGTGCAATACTCTTTTTAAGAAAAAAATGCACCACCGCCTTCTAATTTTAGGCCATCTAGGAGGTCAATAATGAATGGGAGCGCATGCCCGAGATGCTTGGGCATGTGTAGAAGGAGCGTCGAAGAGCCTCCCGGGATGCCTAATGTTGATATCCTGGAAGGCTCTTGTGCGCTCCTTCCACACATGCCCAAGTATCTCGGGCATGTGCAAAAGTAGCCTGTTTGCTCAAAGAGAAAAATTTGCCAATCTCAGGCATGCGCAGAGAGATCGACAAATATTATTTTCATCCTACGTCACCCAATCTCGCGCCCGGGTCGGGTGACGTGGGATGAAGGACCCAGGAGAAAAGACGCAGATGGCCGGCTCCGGGATGGTTGTCATAACGACGCGATACCCAATGCTGGACACTCTCGGAGTGATCAGTCTGCCCGGCGGGATTGAAGATAAGTGTGTTTTTTTTTTTTGTGTTTTGAGTATAGTTTCTCTTTAAATGATGGTGGAACTGAGGTTACTTCTCAGTGGGTATAAGCGGGGTATTGGTAGGGGTATAAGCAACCCAAAAGCTTACGCTGTGGCTGCTGTGATATTCTGGCTCAGCAGGAGTGAACATGGCAGGTGTGCTTTAAGGAGTTTTTCTTAAGTTTGCCAAGTTTTTTATCTTGTTTTTAGCTCTTATACTAATTTGTTTACTATCTGTATTTTGTATCTAAAGGCTTCTGGGATGCTAGCTTACCCATTTGCAACTTCACCATTCACTGACAGTTGGTTAATATTTAACCTTTTCTCTTTTTGTGAGTATAAATAACTCAATGCAAATTCTTTTAAATTTGGACACTCTTTATTCAATTGTTACATACAATTTTTACATTTTATTGTTAGGATACTTACCTTTCCATTTACCTGCCACCTTCACCTGTCTGTGTTGTCCGTTATCAGTTATTCTGGGATATAAGACGCTTTTATGTCTATACTATGGGTTTTTTGATGTGGTACATTTAAATGGTGCATCTATACATTTACTCATTGAATTATGATCTGACATTTAGGTGTACTAAACATCCCGAGGGAACAGTTTTAAATTACTGCGAAATGTGTTAATGTTAACTAGCCCCTACTACCCACTGACTCTAGTCTTTTGGAAGATCTGTATCATCCCTTTTGATTCTTTGTGGTTACCCATACTCTTCAAAAACTGTATAAGTGGGGTGCTCGATCAGTACATACATGTATTTTGTACTCATGAATCCAATTTTTGTATTTGCATGATTGTATTAATTGTTAAAAAAGGTTATGTTAATTTTATGATGATTTAATAGTTTATTGCTTATGCCACCAAAGAAAGTCCTGGTTTGGAGTTGTAAGCATGAATGTGCTCATCTTTAGTTTATACATTTGATTTTTTATGGGACAGGCATTCGGTGCATCTATCAGAATACCAAATATCTATTTATCTGCAATTTGTTTTTCACATTTCTGGATGCAGTGTATTTTCTTTTTGTATGAATATTTGTAAACTTCTATAATATTCTGTAATTCTATGACTTAGTACAGTGGTGTCTAAGCTTTTCATCCGGGGGCCACTGTTGGATAAAACTCGCGTTGGACGTTGGATAAAACTCGCGGGCCACAATACAAATAAACATTAAATATGTTTAAAACTAGAATACGTTTCATTTAAGCTTAAGATAAATTGAAATGTTTCTAGTTAACGTAACATACATGCACCAAATAAAAGTATTGACAAATCAAGAATCTCTGCAATAGAAACATCTTAGATCATCTTCAGGGCTCTACATCTCCCCATTCCTGAGAAATGAGGGTTTACAGAAGGTAAGTAGCCAGCTATGTGTGACAGGGTAGCACAGTATGATAGATATAATATGATAGGTATATAGGAGTAATTGGCATTGAAAGAACATAAGTGGACATTTATATGTGACAGGGCACCATGGTATGGTAGGAGTGATACTATTTTAGTGGGGGGGGGGGGTAGCCAAGAGTCCCCCATTTATCCTACATTTCCCTTGCTCCACTGTTAAAGAGATATTGGGGTTCACAGAAGGTAAGTGTGTGATAGAGTAGCATGGTATAACAGGTATAGTTATAGTGTAATGGCGCCATAGTGATGACATTTTAGGAGGAGTTAGCCACAAGAGTCCTGCACTTGCAGTTACATTTACCTTTTCTTACAGAATAATTGGGATTCATAGAGAGTAAGGGGATAGCTATGTGTGACAGGGTAGGCATGATATGATGGGTATAACATTTTAATAGGGAAGGGGGGGCATAAGGAGTTTCCTACTGGCTCCCACATTTCCAGTTGCCAACAGAGAAATTGGGCTTCACAGAATGTAAGTGTCCAGCTATGTGTAACAGGCAGCTCACCAGCCGCTCAGTCCCCAGCACCGGAGCCTCTGTAGATTTGACTGCAGATGGCAGTGAGTGGTCAATGTCATGAGGAAGGGGTAACTGCATCGCAACCTTACCACCAACCTGAATGCAGCCTTGAAGTTTTGTGAACTTTAAGGGGCACCACAGTGCATAGACAATTGGCAGTACCTTAATGTTCATTGCCATGAGAGTGGCCCCCAAGGGGTCCCCAACATTCATACTCAATTTGAGAACCCTGGTCTTGAAAGAGCCCCACTTAATGTGAAAATATCCCTGATTTTTGTTAGGATTTTATGCTTGTGACCCCAAATCTGACAAACTTGTTTTGTGTAGAGGGCTTAAATTTTGTTTAGTATCAGCGCTTAGGGACACAGCTCGATTATCTCACAGTACAAAATGGGTGGTGAGCAACTCCCTCTCCGGGTAGCACAAAATCATAGAGGAACATAAGAGATGCCAGCGCCCCCACCCCGCAAGAGAACGTGAAAAGAGAGCAGAGAGGGAATGAGGAGAGGGCGGGATCCGACGGCTCTGTGGGCCATAGGTTGGGCACCCCCGATTTTGTATATTATATATACTGTTAATATATGCTGATCTGCATTAGTGACATAATTACAGGGTTTTCCAGTCTCACAAGCCTGGATAGATCTTGAATCACAACACTCTTGCATGGGTAACAGGGATAAAGTGATTGAAGAGGGGCTTAATATGGTCACCAGTGAAAATTGCTTTGGAATCCCCACCATTGGAGACAACCATGGCATCACTGGAAGATTGAAGATGCAAATGTGATTTCATTTTGATTTAATTAATAATTAAATGCTCATATGTCCATGTTCAAACAATTTTTTTCATAAACTCAACATAAGTAGTAAACTGCTAAGACAACATGACCTCATACATTTTCAGTCCACACCCAACTGCATATTTAGACAAATCAGAATGAGATAAATCTTGGCTGTACCTGCTCATTTATGAACGCCTTTAAAACCGCTAATGAGAGAAATTACAAGACAAAAATAATTTCAATACACAAAGTTATCATACTAGAACAGAAATATTTATTTTCATAAAGTGACAATTATTTTCAGCTGACTTCAATGAGATGTGAAAATTACAATCCCATGTCTGATATAAAGATCCTAATCCTTGTGATAAAGCTTTGTGAATTGAGCCCAATGTCACTACATGAAAACAATGTCACTGACTATGTGGTCGGAGAAATGATCAATACCATCCTGCTTACATGGTTCAAAGAGTAAACAGGATGATTTAGGAAGGTTTGACATTTTATTCATTTTAGTCTAGCACAGAGAATTAAGTATTTTGAAAATTATATTATGAAAAAAATTTTTTACAGGTATGTCATGCATATATACAGTATATATATATATATATATATATATATATATATATATATATATATACATACTGTTCATATAGTCCTACTTCACTTAAAAGGTTAAGCCACAATGCTGAAAACTGTTTTCGTGGCATTCCAAACAACCTTTCACAAATTCATTAAAATGTATCCTGATAACTCAATTATAAATTGAGCTGCAATCCCCAGTCTTATTAAATCAGTGTACAATATTGGCAGACTAATAACATGCAGAGGTCATATGCACTGTGCTTATTAAATTGCATTTTTTTCAGATTCTTTGTTTATCCTAATACACAATTTTCTCACCAATGTATTCATGTCATAAAGTTTACTGAACTCTTTGATTGTCCATCCAGTAAAGAAAAATTATGTTTTAGCAGACCTTTCAACCATGTATTTTTTTCCAGTGAAAGTAATTTGTAATATCACTTTTCTGAATAATTTAGTATGCATTTCACATTAGATTTTGTATCGGTTTGTATTTTCAGATTAAAGACAAATGGCAGGCTTTGTACAGTGTTCTGCAGTGAAGTGTAAAACATTTTTTTCCTATTTGAGTTTAAACTGTGCAGTGGCACACCAAAAAAAATATACTGACCAAGGTAGGTGAAAGATGGATGACAGGTAGTTGCTATAGCTAATTTCATTTTTAAAATTCTAGTTACTTTAATAAATAAGGTAGAAGAGAGCAAAAGTCACCCTTGTCCACTTAAAGGTTCTCATTATACATATGTTTGCCTAACCTTTACCAGAAAGTAGGTGAGAACAAAGATTTCTATATATAAAGCTCCTTTTCTATTAGACTTTAATGTCCAGCTTGCCGAATCCCCCTCACAAATTAGAGCACCCCTATAGCAATAAAAATATCCTCCCTTTTTTTCCAGGTCTCTTATGTCTAGTCCTTTTCACAGGTCCTATCCTTCATTTCAACAATGAGTGAATCCAAAATCACGGAAACACATAATGATGCAATGCTACTTTCTGAAGTATTGTTCTGTGTGTCCAGGGTGAGGGTATGATCTTTGATGCATCAGGCTTACATGAGGTGGCCATCACGACACTAGGTTCCATTTAATCTCGAAATTATTTTTTTGTAAAAAAAATATTTTTAATGTTGAACAGATGACAAGCAAATCATAAAACAACTTCAACAGAAGAAATAATGAAAAAAATGAGTGATCTTATAACATACACAGAACTTTAAGTCCAGGGAGCTCCCCAGATGTCACCAAGTCCATAACATCTTCTTTTTAAGGGGAATTTTAAAAGAGAGAAGCACCACGGGAAAAAGATAGAATAAAGGTAAATAGAAGTATGAAAGTATAATAATAAAGGAGGAAGAAATAGGGGGTCAACCAACACCATAGCTTAGGCTACCTTAGGCTAGGCACACCATAGGCTAGGTACATACGTGCAATTGTTCTCGTCCGATAATCGTCTCAGGGCCAATATCGGACGAGAATCTGGCGGATCCATGGACTGTGGACGATGAACAATCGTAATGAATGTGAAGGGAGAGAGAGCCCAGCGGGGTGCTGTTTCGTCGTTCTCCCCTCCCCTCTCCATAGAGCAGAACAGTGCTGTATGTACAGCACTGGTTCATGCATCGTGCAGTCATTTGTCATTGGAAAGGATCTTTTACGATAATTATTGCATGTGTGTACATAGTCTAAGGCATGGGGTGAACTTTAAAGATTAGAACAGAGATCTAATGAGGATATTATCTGGGATCTGGTGAAACTGTTTTTATACTGCACTGGGGGCTGAATAATGTTAATATATGCCTAAGATGGAAGGAGGTCAGAAGTAGAATCATACATATTTCTCTCTTTTCATTGTGAAATCTTGGAAGACCAACTAGGTTTCAGCCGACCCATATCGTAAGTGTGCAATGGTTAAACAGCATACTGGGTTTGCAGTAGATTGCATATATGTATCAAAGAATCACTGCGAAGTTTACCCAGTGAATGCATTACTTGTATTTGCCTCCATAAATGAATTTTTATTCTTCAGGCAAATTTTCTGAAAGAAGTTCTCTATAGTGCTAAAGCAAAGTTTCAACATTAGATAAGTAAAGCTGGCTCTATCCCCTTCAGAACACCAGGATCATGACAGGGGGAAGGTTATATGCCACCTAACTATCCCCTAGCAAGTTGATGGTGACCCACTTGTTACTTATGCAACAACTTACAACCTATAACCATTTTAAATACAAAAGGTAACTATTATGTTAGGCCAATGTGCCGGTCGGCATTTTTAAAGTAGAGTAAGTATTACAACAAAGACCATTTCCTATTAGAGAAAACATGTTGCTGAATGCCCAGTAACTATTACTGATTAAAAGTATTAACAATTGTTCAAGACAAATTTTTTTAAAAAGAATTTTGTGTGATATTTGATCAAATATCTGACACATTGTAAGTTTACTTGAAATTATACATTTTTTTCTGGAAGACAATTGCAATTCCATGCACAGATGCTGATCCAAACGGATGGTATATGCTATAGCTATTTTAATGCATTCTATGTTACTTAGCAAAGCCCAGATAAATTATTATTTGCTACATCACTACATTAACACAGGTCAAACCAGGAGGACACACCAAATAGGTATGTTTTGTTTTCCATGAAATACATAAACTTTATTATAAAATCCTTACAATATGTCAACCTTTAACTCTAATATTGCATCTTAATGATAACACCCCATCTGTGAACATTTAATCTGGAAAGTGGAATGGTATTATTTGAGAAAGGTCAACAATAAAATGTTATAATGGGATAGATTGGAAATCTGTAGATTGCACCTGTTGCATTCATGTTCTTACAGGTTTTCCTATCTGATATGCTAATGTTAGCGGGAGCTTTTGTGCTATTCATGAACAACTACCCACACTTTATCAGTCTGGCATTCAGCCAGGATACAAATTAGGAGTTTTCACTTCTAACTTGAATGCTTTAGAGTTCCCATTCTTGCCTTACTATTTAGGTATTGAACATTGTTTTTTTCTTTTTTAAAACATAATATTTAAAATGCTATTGCACAAATTATATGAAATCTTCTCATCTATTTACTCTGATAGCTAACACAGCATACAAGTCAGATTTTATTTAACTTGTTTTAGTGGTACATACTAATTAAGCTATTTTCCTGTTTCTGTAAAGGTCGTTAAATAACCTAAATATGAACTTAAAATATTAGTAAATCAATTAAGTAATGCAATCTGCTCTGTAAATCGAACTATACCAATCAATTTATCTATTCAGGGCTGTGGGATGCAATCAATAAATCTGTCTGGTAAACTTTTCTTTTTAAAAAAGTTTAAGAATGTATCTATGTTTATAATGATGCACAAATTTCACTCTTCACAGCTGAATATGCCAACCAAAGAGGAAAGAGAGGAAACGAAAATGATGTTTTTTTTTGTAATAAACACTGCTTGTGAATATTATTATTATTAATGTCTCACAAATATTTGAGTAGCATCTAGCTTGTTATTTTACAAGCTACCCAGTATAAATTGGGCCTGACATTTCATTATTAGGAAATGGATCACAATATTTTTTCTAGAAAAAGGTAACAAACCTAAAAAGTCTGGCTGATCTGATTAGAAAAAGCTATTCCACTGCCTGATAGTGAACTTCTGGTTCCTGGAGGTGCCTGAACTTTTGCACATTACTGAGGAGGTGTACCACAAGGCAATGCAAGACAACGAAAGCAAAGTCCACCACTGCAAAAATATTCTACATTTATTGCCCTCAGAGCTTCTGGAGCAGTCCAGCCACTGTAATACTAACTCTTTATGCCTAATACAACTTACTTGAGTTGTAAAAACATCGAACCAACCATATCACATAAAATAAAATTGTTCTTATTGCTACTCATTTTTTGCACCGATAACTAACTCAATATTCAGCACTTACTGTTAAGTGTTGGAAGCAGTGAAACGGCTAAAGATGTTATAGCTCTCCTGCTACTTTTCCTTTATTTAGGTATACTTTCCTTGATTAGGATAGATGTTGAGATATATGATACACATTGTCCAACTTGATACTGCCAGTTGCTAAAGAAAGAGGCCACTGGGGAGCCACAATTTTGCCATGGAGGTCCATGGTCTATAGTCTTGCTCCTGCAGACGGTGTTATCTCTAAAATATTGCTATATAGATAACAAATCTTTGTTCTAGCTGTCATAAATCAGCCCCATTATGTCCTATGGTAAACATGTGGAAATAATATCAAGACTGATTTGGATCATTTGGATTAAACTTTAAGTAAGCTGGCAAATATATGATGTGCTACAGTTTAAGCCAGCATTTGGAAACATAAATGTGGTTGTATGATGACTATATCTGTCAATTGTTTCTGCTGTCCTCTGTATGACCTGAACATAAACAGTTATATTTATTAACATTATCATTTAATGTGTTAAAATATTCTGCCAATGGAATGCAGGTGCTGACTTCCCAATACAAAACAGGTTTTGTATACTGTTTTAGTATGCAATATTTAACCTCACTTTTCTTTGAAAAAAATGAATAAATAAATAGAAAGTGTACATATAAGTTTTTAAACCCATACACACATCCAGAGAAAGGCAAATATATCCTTATAAAAATGGCCCATTTGCTCCAACATGGGAAAAAATATTCCTTGGTCTAACAGTCTGGTGTTAATATTTTTACATTTAATAGCCATTTATATTCTGTGTATTTAGGAAGGCATCCAGAAAAAAACAACTGATCTGGCTAGATCTGCTTCATCAGTTCTTTAAGAACCAGCGCTGCCAAAAGAGTGACCTAGGGGCAGACAGATGTGCCAGGCCCTGGGAGCCACACAGATTTTCTTGATCCTGATGGAGGTCTGAACCTAATCTAAACCTCTTTTTCTCCAGAAGTACCACCTTGTTCTTTCTCAAAAGTGAATAGCTTTGCAGCATTTTACTATATGGACCCATTTTATATTTAAACAGGGTGGCCATACCCCCCTTAAACACCTTTCCTCAAGGGAGAAACAATTCAGTTGTGCTAATCTTTACTTTGGCCCTGATTTATGAAAATTCTCCAAGGCTGGGGAGAATACACTTTCATCAGTGAAGCTGGGTGATCCAGCAAGCCTGGAATGCATCTGGTCCAGGATTGAAAAAATTTGCTAACAAACTCCTAAAGATTTTTAGGAAATCCATTCTAGGTTTGCTGGATTACCCAGCTTTACTAACGAATGTGTATTCTCTCCAGCCTTGGAGAATTTTCATAAATCAGGCCCTTTGTGTCTCCTATCAGTTTACTTGCTGTTCTTTGCACTTTCCAGTTTCACATCCTTTTTGTGAACAGGTGCACAAAACTGGATTGCATGTTCTTATAATGTATATTCTATACTAATGCATACTGTTACATTTATCAACAATAAATAATATTGGACACAAAGGTTTACCAATAAACAGATCCTCCTGCAGGTTAGATGCATTGGGCCTGATTTATGAAAGCTCTCCAAGGCCAGAGAGGATACACTTTCATCAGCGAACCTGGGTGATCCAGAAAACCTGGAAGGTTTTCTTAAAAGTCATTTGCAATTTTTTAGCAAATGTTTTCAATCCTGGACCAGATCCATACCAGGTTTGCTGGATCACCCAGCTTCACTGATGAAAGTGTATCCTCTCCAGCCTTGGATAGCTTTATTAAATCAGGCCCACTGTGTAAGGATTACATAGCTTAATGTAATGATGTGAACACAGAAACTGTACTTTTAATGGAAAACTCCAAGGATCCCAACACAAAACCCTGGAGTACACCATTAACAACCTTAGACCATTCAAAGTATGAATCAAAATTTAACTACTACTCTTTGAATATGCTCTTTTAGCCAGTTCTCAATTAATTTATATATAGAATTTTTGGATAGACCTTAAATTGCATATTAACAAGCGATGAGCTTCTCTATCTTTGGGGGAACCTTAGCTTTGTAATTTTTGCCTGACCCGGCCTGATACTGACTATTATCATCTTAGGAAAAGCTTCTGGGGTGCAAATACCTGTTTTAATATTGTGTAAAAAGTACTGATACAGTTTAGTAAAATGTCAGTTTGTAAAACTGTATCAGTAGTGCTGAGACCTAGAAGAAGAGGGACCTGTGAACAATGTTCCTTAGTTATGAACCATAAAGAACAGAAATATCAGACAGCACAATAAATATATATATAAATATATATATATACATACAAACACACATTTATAAATCCAATAGACTACATTAATATTTACTTTTTTACTGTTGATTGACCAGTTAAATGTGTTTGTATTGTACTGATTATTCACTGTCAACAAACCAATTCTAGGATTTCTGAATATTTTGAGTAGTTTGCAAAAGGTATTTCAGAAAGAAGTTTGAGAATTATTAAGAAAGCTGGATGGCATCTTAACATTTTGTGTGAATAAATGCCTTTTTGATTTCACATAGCTCAAAATAATAACTATGGAATCACACCATACTGTTTAATTAGGAAATCTTAGATTTGCACAACAAGTTGGTAATTAAAGACACATTTGCATATTAACAACCCAGCAGCTGCTACTTTTATTCTTCCCTCTTCACTTATCAGGTTTTAAACACCAGTCTATAATGATAAAAGTAGAACAGAGCTTGGTTGATTAGGGAAGAAAATATTTTAGGCTCATTATGAATGAATGTAAAGGCTCCTGCATTCATCTTTTCTGACAGATTCAACATGTTCTACTGTTGCTTCAGATTTTTAAAAATTAGAATTTGTAGCCAATGCTTAAATATTCATAAAATATTATATAAAATAGCACTGCACAATAGTAATATCTTATAAATAGTTATATCTGAAAGCTAAAATATATCAATACCATACATTACAAATTTGTGTAAACAATTTATTTACAAACATTTCCATTAAAAAAAGCCTTTTCAAAGACTCAAGGCAAAGCTGGTTACATAAAGAAAATTTAAAATATAATAAAAAATGTAATGTAAAACATTATGTAATAACCACAGAGTTTATGAAATGTATATTAACCTGAATTTATTATTGCCCTTATTCAATTATATTTGTTTTCTTTTGCACTGATTTGAACATACAATATGCTGGATGATCCTGTTAGTTGTCTCAGTAGAAGGTAGCCAATAGTCAAATCGTTAGAGTACCTTTCCCTGTTCTATGAGTGAATGGTACAACATCTTGAAATCTTGGACATTGTACATGTGAAAAAAAACGCATCTTTGAAGTCTTGAAAAGCTTGTAAACCAGCCCAATTGTTTCTGTCTGTTTAGGACTGGCGCCTGGAGTGCAGTTGCCCCAGTCCTGGCCCAGAGCCTGTTGTTCTGCATGAAAAAAGCAGTGGAGTGTAAAACTAAGGTTGGGTTTAAAAAAAAAAAGGAAAATAGAGACAGGAGAGAGGAATGCACAGATGGACAGATTATTGGAACACACCTAAGACCCCTCAATATCAGCATAGTAAAGTTCGACATGAAAGTTTTTCTTGCCTGTTGTCAGAAGCCAACCGTAATGCCTCCACTTTGCTGTGACTACTGACAGTACCTGCATGAACTCTCATTTATTTTAAAGGGATATAGGTGCATGTAGAAATAAACTTCCTGTGATACTTCACTTAGATACAGCTTCTCAAACTTCAGAATGAAGCAGCATACAGTGAGTAGCCACAGCACAGGAAACCAAAGTTGGGAATTTTCCAGACACACCTATTCACTTTAACTGAAGTGGTTGGGACTATAGTTGAGCTTTAAGCAGAACACTGTGGTGAACCAAAAGTCTTAAATGACCCTTATAGGGGAACTAAAGTTGTTGGTGGGCGGTGAGCTTCTTCCATAACCGGCAAATAATTTCATGGCTTTGGTGGTGAGTAGGATGAAATAAAAACTAGGAGTTGGTAGTTACAGGTAATAAAAAAAGACATATGTGCTCAAAGTGTAGATGGTGGATTCTAGTTAACATTGGGCAGTGGGGTGGACATTGGTAATAAGTCAACAATTCCCACTGAACATCACGTAGAGGGGGAGGTAGGTTTGGGGCTATATTTGGTTCAGTATTTCTGAATTCTGTGTTCTGTATTTGCTCGCTTGGTGATTTCCTCTTCGCTAAATTTACCAAATGAAATACTGTTTGACAACTCATAATCTCGAATACACCTACAAAACCTAGAAAATGTATGAGTTTCATCTTAAATAGACCAGGTATACTTGTCTTCATCATGATATAAATCCCCTCCCACCAGGCATGTCTTAGTATGCCTACCCATAAAACATCAAAGACATTCTTTTCCACAGACACAACAGACCATACAAAGAAAATTGAGAAGTAAAATACATCTGACAGTAGTTTTCCTCCAGTTATACCAATTGACTATTAACCAATATTCAGATTATGGGAAAGTATTTAATATGTTGAATAAAATATAGTTTTATAATAGTTACAATATTACCGTTAAAGCTAAACTGTGTACATGCTTCCAATGTTTTTATTTTATTCCAAAATATGTAGACCTTGATCAATAATGTTGCATTTTAAAGATATTATTTTTTGTGATCATCTGCCAGTATCTAAATAAAATGATAATAATAAAATATTATGTAAATAATTTTGAAAGAGCAGTAGCGTCACTGATAAAATAACAAATGAGAAGTTCTTCTACCTGATTCTTAAAAGTTTTGCCCAAACAAGCGTTCTGGCTGAACGATGACTAATGCTTGACATCAACCAAAGCTGAACATAAACCAAATTTTTCTTTTCTGACCACTGGCAAGATTAACTATATATGGGAGTTCATAAATATACACAACTACAGGTGTTGACTGCAGTGTACATATTCTTACAGCTACTACTATTACTCATTATGATGGTCAGTGAAAATAGATTGCATTTTCATTGACTATTGACCCTTAGGGGTTTGTTACAGTACCTGACACATCCAGCCAATGAGAATAATCATATGTCAGGTGTTTTTATTGGCTGCTGGAGTAAAAGGTAGCTCCTCAGTTGTTTTCACTAACAATGGGCTTAACTGTTCAATCTATTTTATCTCTGCCATGTTCTACATAAGTGTAATACTGGGTTTAGTTGTGCCTAATGACAGAGTGAATGCTTACTATGAAATTTTGAAATCATTTTGGTCAGTTCCGGGTGCATTTTGGCCATAAATAGGGCAAAAACAGTGAGAAAAACATCTACATGGGCTTCTGATCCTGTAATCATTGTTAGATGGCTTTACCCATAAATGTAGTAGATTGTTTTCTAGGACCCCAAGCTAGACAAATTATTATTTATTAATTATTTATTTTACCTAACGTTCATATACTTGCAGTGTTCACAGCTAATCAAGCAAGACTCCAGGCTGAAGTATACGCACATTTGTTTTTTATGGATCACGCTATATACCTTTAAAACGCTTTCAAAACAAATGTTCAGGTTAAACTCTCTATTTACACTGTATCTAATAATGTTATTTTTTAAGCTAGATGAATATTTTCTAGACCATGAAAATGGTATTGACATTCTGTTGTGATCAAATGTCATTCCAGACAATGCAATCACTGTTTCATGGGTTCGTGGCTGAAAATAGTTTTTAAGACAGATAGATAGATAGATAGATAGATAGATAGATAGATAGATAGATAGATAGATAGATAGATAGATAGATAGATAGATAGATAGATAGATAGATTTTTAAAGAACATTTAAATATTTTTGGTTTAATGCAAACCTATTATTTTCCCAAAAGATACCTATACTTTAGTTTGTATTAAATTATTAATTAGAAAATAATTTAGGAAAACAGCACAAATGTACTGGTACTGGTATTAAGGTAAATCACACAAGGGACAACTGTTACAAATACCAAACATTTTTACTTTGAATATACACTACGGACTTATATAGAACAAAATCATTGTGGCAGTGCTGGTAGAAATTAGCACCTAAAAGGCACTGTTTTCTGGAGATTTTGTTGCTGTATCTTTTTCTTGCCAGTAAAATTGCCCAATGCCCTAAAATAGGTTTTTTGCACTAGGAGCCTCCTTTTTCAATCCCATGTACAACGTCACTGCAATTATTAATTCCCGACTAATCCCTTGTTATGGAGTTTACCAGAACCCTTTTTCACAGTGACATAAAAAAATTTGGGGAACTGGGTAGGTAGCCATGAGAGATGTCCATGTTCAATCTGTTCCCAGCTATCCCAGCTGAACAAATTACAAAACCAGACCCCGCTCTTGTCAATGTGGGAAGATCAGGTACTTTACGAGCTTAAGTTGTCAGCACTGAATGTATAGGTTATCATGGGGTTCAATACACATCATTGTATACTGCACCCTACAAATGTAAGTATTAGTTTAGAAAAAAGAATAATAAAATATATTATTCCATGGGATGTCTAAAGGGGACTATGTACTCCTGTACTTCCCAGGTTGGGGGGGCAGATATCTGGGGACCCTCTTATTATTGAGGACTGCCGGATTCCAAATAAGCTTCTCACCTACAGACCCACACAACAAGGAGGATTAGGCCTTGGAGGCAGGCAGGGGGTTGTTTTTTTGCCAAAGAGAAAGGAGGCTGCAAATTTTTTGTCCTTTTGGCAAACCCAATTCCAGAGAACCTTCAAGACTCCTTAATAGGAAAGGGATCACACACACACTCACTTTCCCTATTTCCTATCCATGAAGGTTCCAACCTATTAAAGGATCTGGTTGTGGAGCACCACAATGTTTTTTTTGGCCTCTAGACAATCTAGCAAGTGGATGGTTTTCAATTTTTTTAGATTTGTACATTGTACAGCAGAATTCTGTACCTTCTGAATTTTGAGTTTCTGAGTTCAAGCTGAAATTCATAATGCTGCAATCAATCATTCCTCTAACTGGTGAATCCACTTCTCATTGGGAATTGCTATTAATGAATTTGCCTTTTACCATCATTAGGGAACCTTTTACTGCTAAACTGGCTTGTTACTGGGTTACATATTACTAGTAAATCTTCCTGGTATTGCCCTATGTGAATATGTCACCAGTGAATCTGCCTTTTGGTCTCGCTGGGGTACTTGTTATTAGTGAATTGATCTGTCACTTGAGTATTTGGTTATTTTTAAAATTGGTCTCTAGCTGAACTCTTGGAATGTCACTAAAAACTGTACCAGGCTGTCACCAGAAAGTGTCAAGATGCTGTCTATCCAAATGACTAAAGTCTGGATATGTTTAACCTTTTTTTAGTCTATTACTAAAGCCACATTACATCAGAATCTGAATTGCTAGTTTGCAATCACTAATATCATTGCTGTTAGATGTCACTGACCAATTCAACCAATTTCCACACATTCCCCTCCTATTGATGCTCTGCTTATGTAGACCTTGTTCTCCTACAACACACCATTAATATATCATCTTCATTGTTTCCTTGTTTGATAGACATTTTTCCAACCACAGAAAAAGGAAAAAAATCAAATGAAAAGGTGGTATTATCTAGAGTTCCTCCCCTACGTCGAGGAAAACCTGAATTTGCTATAATATTGCATTATGCTGATTTAACATTTGAATGACAGAGTTTCACTGGCAAATAAAGATTTGTGCCCCAAATTCATGAATTGCCCATCTCTTTTTAAAACGTTGCCACTTTGAAAGACCGATAAATGCAGGGCTTAGTTGTGACTCCCAGTAAGTTATTACTGAATCCCTTCACTGAAAAGCCCAAGAGTTCCATAAAAGTTTGAAAAACTGGATTATGAAACATGTAGTTCAATTGTATTATCTATTAAAAAAATCCAGAGCTATTCAGGCACATAATGAAAGATTCCATTACACAGTTCTTGGTTTTTTGGAAGCCTGTGGTTCTGTGCTACAGATATGCCTGTTGGCTCTAAGTCACTCAGCTTAATGATCTTCACCTATGCTCTAATTGCTAATCAATCAGTGTTAGTTGCTGCATTTATAAAACTCGCAGCTCAGCACAACAATTCCTAACCATGGCTTTCGAGTTATGTGAAAGTATATTACATTTATATACTTTTTATTTTTGAAGTTAAGCAGTAACCTTTTTGCAAAATAAACGTTGGGTTTATTAAAAAATGCACATTTATAAATGAATAATGCATGAAAGATATCAGTCATCTGACATGTCAAAGTCAAATGGCTAGCTCGCCTTCATTGGGATGATGTTTGAGCTTGCTGGAATATGGGGGAAATTAAGTTTTTCAACATGCAAACATGTTTGCAAGTGGTGCACATCCAAACCATTGAATTAATAACAATTGTCTGGGCAGTTGCTAGTGTACACAGCTTTGTTACTGGCTAGTGGTTATTAGGGATGCTACTACCTCTAACAAACCTTAGTCAATGAAAGTGCTGCCTGCTATATACATTAGCAATCAAACTCATAGCAAACCCATTGATCCCTTCTCTATTCTTCATTCAGGGATCTCTCTTACTGCTGCATTAAGCAGAGAGAACTATGTAAGGCACTGCAGACAGTATACCACAGCCTGTTTTTTTTACCTATATATTTTAAGCCAAAATGTGATTAAACCTTTAACCTTTTTAAGATGGATCTTTTTTTTTTCTTTCCAGACATCAGTGCTAAGCTCTACTACCATTGCCTGTCCAATGAGAGTACAGTTAGTGGCCATTGGGACACTTTCACTGAAGAGAAGAAAGGTAATTGATGAAATCTACCCTTAAGGTCAGATAAGTCCAATCCCTCATAACAAAGTACAGCTAGATTTAAAGATGCAGCCAGGATTTTGTTTGCCAAATGTAAAAGAAGATGTAGTGTCTGTTTTAGGGACGAATTTACACCTTAAAATTACAAATATTGGACAAATTCACTTGCATGCCTCTTCCTGCCTTTTCACACATACATATTGATTGATAGGGCAGCTCATCATATAATGATAAGAAAAAAGGTTTGGGTGTGGATAAAAAAAAAATTGGAAGGTTTAGCTGTAAACTCTGATCTTACCCAGGAATGTAGGAGTTTTCCTTGTCACAAATCTGTAAAATGAATGTTGGGTAGGCTGGTGTAGATATTCAATACCATGTTCTACTTACCAGCAACTCTCTTTAAGTTAAAGACAAAACTATACAAAACATCTCACCATCTAGTATAAATTTACAATGGAAATAATAGTTGGTTATTAAACTGTAACAAAGGAAGAAGGCAAGTAGCTACACTGTTCATCTTGCTTGGTATTGTTACAACAGGAGACACTGCTAATCTATATTGCTGCTTAATGTCAGCAGGAAACTTCAGCGCTTAAAGGTTGTTAGATTTATGACCACATTTACTAATTAAACAATAAGGTTGAGTCTTTGAAACCCTGTTGTGACAAATATATTCTGCAGGAATAATAAAATATTAATTGCCTTATACATTTATTTCTCATTAGCACCGTTTTATAATCCACACTGAAGTCCAACAGTGCTAACAATGTGTTTTTACTGTTTGCAGTACATTTATAGATGTATTTTCTTTTCGTTACTTTGTTTTGTTTACTAAGCAAAAAATGTGTTACCAGACATTTAATGTTTTACCTAAACATCTTAAACTTAAACATCTTAAGGTTGGCCTTTGCAGTGCCAGGTCCCAGATTGGAATCTCGGTCAGCATGGAGTTTGCAGGTTTGGGATTCCTCCAGGTACTCTGGTTTCCTCCCCCATTCCACAAACATGAAGTTAGGGTTAATTAGCTTTCCTCCAAAATTGACCTTAGATTGTATTAAAGACATATAGCATATGGTAGAGACATTAGATTGTGAGCCCCTTTGAGAGACAGTTATTGTCTCGAACTGGGAACTTTGTATAGAGCTGCGTAATATGGCAAAGCTATATAAATACTGGCTAATAATAATCTGACCAATCCTAAACTTAAAGACATTGGAGAGCTAATAATAGGGTGAAGTCATTCTGCATCCATTTTGCCCAATAGCAGAATATACAGATCAACTTTTTTAAAGACTGTCAGAAAACTCCAACGTGACTAACATGAAGCCAGTAGATACATGACACTTCCAGAGAGATATTAGAGAGATTGTTAGTTTCACATGGATATAAAAGCATAAAGATAATCTCCAGAGCCAACATTAAGGTCAATTCCATTGTGAAGCTCCTTTATTAGTGGTGGCAGAACCTACACAGAGCATGACCACATTCACTGTTGGACATGTTTGACTAGACAAAGAGATTGAGAGTAAACCTACCTGAAGACCTTACTCCCTAAACTTCTTGTGGGGTTCAGCTGACATTAGGGGAGAGGGAACTATACTAAGAATCTTTCTTAGAGTGTCAGTGCATATTGTTGCGCTAGTCAAAAAAATCGTTAAAAAAAATGTTTTTTTTAATTAATCCAATAACCTTCGAATGAAGATTAGAGACCGTTCACATAAAGTGTTAAACAAATTATTATTTAAAAAAATGTACAAGGACAATATTAAAGATCATTAATCAGTCTGTTTTACACATTGCAATAAATAATAAATGAGTGTTTCTCTGGAGAGGTTACTACATTGGTCACCTGTAGAACACTGTATACGTGAGAGACTTTTCAACAAAAAGATAGGAGTTTCTCACATCCCCACCAAACATGTAAAAGAAAGAGTGTAGTCATAATGTATAATAAATATTCATAGTCAAATGTGTAATTTGTAATGTATTTCAGCATAAATAACTGCAAAAGGAATAATGAATAAAAACAGGAAGCATCATTAGATGTATAAAGTGTCGATTGTATGGCACAAACCTGCAGAACAATTCACTGAACAGTGGCCACATTACCAAGAAAATTAAAAGTGCCTTATAGAGTAGTGCGGAGATTGCTGGACCAATATACTCCATAGGGATGGTTGGTCCAACGCAGATATCTGGTGTAGTTTAAAAGTTCCAAACAAGTGGGGAAAAATTGATAGATTTTCCACCTTTAGAGGTAAACAATTAAATAGGGTGGACCCACCAGTATTTAATATTATGATCCCTGCCTGTAGCAGTAGGATATTTTTACAGAACATCAGCCTATGCCTTAAGAGGTCTGGAAGAGAGTTGATGAAGGACTCATACAAATCTACTTTTATTGTGCATAAGTATCCACCATTTTGGTTTGCTAGGTTTGGAAAAATGAACACTACAAACAAAGTATGTACTGTAGAGTGAACATTATTTTTAGGGCACAGGGATCTGTAAGCTTTGTTAATAAGAATTAATTATCTGGTAGTTTGTTGAGGCCATTTTTAAAATTAGGAGTGTGAACAAAAGGGAACCAAAGGTGTCATTTGGCTTCAGGAAGCCCCTGTATATAAATGCTGTTTTGCCAGATGTGATTTTTATTATTAACAAAGTGATAAAGTAGGTCCTGGACCTATATGGTTTGATAATGCCTTTGCCTCCACATTGAATATTAACCTAAATTATGCATTTTTATTGGTATGAAAAACAATGTCTCCTTTATTTATTTATGCATTTTTATTGTTTGTATTGAGAACAACTGAAGTAGCATATGTGCAACTTGTGTAATTGTCAGAAAGCAAGATCCAAGCATAGTTCACTAAAAAAAACTGCTTTCACATCACAGGTTATACAGCTTCTAATGCAGGGGTGTCAAACTCAAATACAAAGAGGGCAAAAATTAAAAACTTAAAGTCGCGAAAAAATTGAGGAAATGTTTTCGTTCTCATTAGATATAAACCCTTTTCATATGGAAACAAAGAGGTTTTGCTTCACATGCAATCTGGAACAAGCCTTTATTAGAGAAAGAGGCATAAAAGTTTTTAATTTATTTCTATTTAAGAAAAAATCTTATGCCTCGTTCTCTATTTGTAGCCTTCTGAGTTAAATTTCAATGGTAACATTTTTGCACAGGCTAACAATATTAATAACAATATTCTTCTAAGAAAATCCAACCATTCAAGTCCATGCCTTGGAGTAGCAAGGAAAAGTACAGCTGAGGGGGAGTGCTGGAAATGCTAGACATGGCCAATGCAGAGCTAAATCTTACGAGTGGCCCGCTGCTGGAACTCGCTCTTCTTTGGAATAGCACCGCCAATAAAATTCCAGGCATTATTTGCGTCTATAAAACAGTTCAATGCAGCTGGTCTATAGACGCAAGTAATTCCGGGAATTGTAGCAGCGGCGCTATTTCAATGCAGCGGCGGGCCAGCTGCAGTTCATATTTAGGATTCCTTTGGGGTCAAAAAAAAAAAGACGTTGGGGGCCAAATTTGGCCCCCGTGCCAGAGTTTGACACCCCTGTTCTAATGAAAACAAGGATGGTCCACATTGTATAAGAAAACAAAAAATAAAAAGAGTACAGAGTAGACCTAGTGTAATAAAGAGAACTACACTATAAAAGAATTAGGTAAATGATGCACTCACAAACCAATTAGGAGTGATATGCTTCTTGTGAGATCATTCAGCAGCCATCCATGGCTTGAAGTATTGCTGCATTTTCTGAGCTTGTTCCATAGAAGAATGGAGGGAAATTCTCTAAGCAGCAGCCTCCCCAGGCTGGAGTAACCATGGCAATGCATTTTAAAAGGAAGATTCTTTTTTTAATGCTATAAAAAGTTTTCAAGCCCCGTCATCTTCCCCTAGTGTTGGGGGGCAAGAGGGAGACGTCTAGAGTATGTATCTTACGCAAGGGCCTGAGGGGAAGGAAGTCTCTGAGCATCACATGTACATTGTGGTAGAAATAGAGCAGCTTGTTTTTTCTTAGTTTTGGGAAGAGTGGAGGGAAAGTTAAAACTTCTGCCACTGCAACAGTAGACCCAGTTGGAGTTAAAGTATTTCTGAAAGCCAGAACTTTTTTGGCAGTTTTGAATTAAGTATAGGGATTGTTTGAGGTCTTTACTTTCTCTCCCAGAGACACAACAAGAAGGAAGAGGAAAAGGAAACAAGAAGAAATCTCTCCACAATGAAGGAAAATCCTCTATTAAAAAATTGGTACAAGTGTACTCACCCAAAAATTGTGATTCTATTTTTGTGCCAACTGTTCTATTTTAAATGTTAAATTATCTATGCACATCTTTTTTAAACTTTAAGAGTACATTAGTATAACAATGTTGTAGTGAGTAAACTGTTGCATATGGAAATATGTCTTTTGAATGTTTTGTGAATGTAAAACAGGATAAGGAGTATATAAGAGTTTCAGCATGACAAGGTGAGTGTCAGTACAGGATTTGATATTAGATTTGGTTATATTTCATATAAAAAAATAAATTAAAATTATTAAATAAATGGAGTGCGCATGCGTGAGACCCTGTGGTGGCAGCAGCCTAATCGAGCTCCACACCGCCCGAGTGGAAGAGCAACTAAAAGCAGAGCATGGAGATGAACCCACCCTCCATTTCCAGTGTCCAGCATCGTGGGCACCCTGAGTCACTATGGGTACACACTCACAATCCTCCAAGAAGAAGCAGATGAGACAGGATCACGACGCACCCTCCACTAGGCTCCATTCCAAGATGTCCACAAGTCCCGCGCGGGCCACTAATGCTACAGCGACTTCCTCAAGCGGGCAGAAAGATGTTTCACCCCCTCTGCATGCACAATCAGCGCCTGAAATGGGCAGCGACCTGGATGACCGTTATTCTCAGGACGCCAGTACCATTTCCAAACAATGCAAAGCAGGTTTACAAAGGGCTAGAGATGCTTGCAGCCCAGCTAACCATGAGAGGCCTATATCCTCCCCAGAGAAGTCAGATGGCTCATCACACCAGTTAATGGCTTTGGACATTTTCCTCCTCATTCACATTAGAAAGTTTCCAATCTGTTTTGCATAATGCATTGGAATTTCAGCTCACCTTACTAAAGAAATGAAGGAAGTGCATTATCACACTGCACAATTAGAGGGCTGCATGACAGATGTTACCACTGTCTTGGAAGGGCATGAGGAAGACATAGACTCTCTGAAGCCTTAAATTCACATGATGTCTCCAGCTTTACTTATCTTCTTTTGCTCAATGTTTGCCTTTTTACCAAAGCCTGAGTGCTTTGGGACTTATAATCTATTCTTATAACTGGTGTTTTTGTCTTTACACGAAGTTTAGAGGAGGATTTTCCTATTTTTTCAACTCCTTCTGCTCTTTTTTGGGGTGGTGGTCACTGCGTGCCCCCCATCCCCCATCTGACACAGTGGGTTGGGTGTGGCTCACCCATTTTTTCCCATGGTAGTGGGCGATTGTAATAATGTCAAATGAAGTGTTTTTATGTAATAATGTCAAATGAAGATTTTTGTGTCTTCTGGTTATGTTTGCTTTGTTTTTCTTTGCCTCTTTTTCAAATTTTTTGATATACTTACCTTCTTTCTATCCTGTTCCAGGTTCTCCCTTTCCCAGACCCGCATGGCCCAGGTTTTTACTATTTTTGTGGCTTGTGGACACATCATTAATGCAAACCCCCCTGTATCAGTTTTAATGCCGATTACTATATTGAGGCTGAATGTGCAGGGCCTTAATTCCCCGCACAAGCGGACTAGGGCCTTCCGTCATTTCCGCTCCAAACACATAGATATAGTCTGTCTCCCGAAGACTCATTTTGCAACTACCTCCTGCCCTAAATATTTTAGTAGCTCATACTCGCAAGTTTTTTATGGTAAATGGTCCCTCGAAGACAGAAGGAGCGCTTACTGGCCTTAGGAAGTCTCTCCCTTTTACATGCAATGGGAATGTGGCTGACCCAGAGGGTACATACCTCATACTAGTAGGCCTAATTGGTGATGTTGCAGTCACCATTGTGAATTATTATGCCCCTAGTACAAAACAGATCCAGTTTTTTAACCAATTGCTTACCTTAGTCAAACAGCATCAGAAGGGCACACTGATTATGTCTGGGGACTCCAGTTTAATTGTTCACCGGTCCCTTGACGGGTACCAACCCAATCAGGTATTGTCGGATCACTCTTTAGACTCTGGTTCCACCCCATTTGCAAAGTTTTTTGAGGAGAAATAATTTAGTAGACTGCTGGAGGGAACTACATCCTGGAAAAGGGATTATACACTGTATTCTCACCCCCACAATACCTGGTCAAGGATTGACCATGTTCTAATTTCTACAAATTTTCTCTCGTCATCCATATCTTGCGATATCCATCCTATCCCTTGGTCTGACCATGATGCGGTCCTATTATCAGTGTCTTCCTTATATGATCGACCAAGGGAATTTAGATGGGTTTCTAATGAATCTTTACTGAGTGACCCTGGAAATTGGCAATGCACTAAAAGATTTTTTTCAGCTTAAAGGACATTGGTACTGTCTCTGTAAGTATATTATGGAATGTACATAAAGCGATTATACGGGGATGCTTTATACAAATAGCTACCCGACACAAGAGGAAAAGACAGTCCCAGATAGCTACTTTGGAGCATACAGTTCAGAGCTTATCAGCTCAAGTCAAGTCCGCCCCTACACTATCTCTGAGTCGGCAATTGGATAAAGCTAGGCAGGAATTGGACGTTTGCCTTTCAGACCAGGCTGATAGGCAGATCAGATGGACACGCAACAAATATTATCTCAAGGTAAACAAGCCGGAGTCTTTGTTAGCTAGGAGACTCCGATCTGAGTTTAGGGATTTAAAGCCTTACCATTTGAACATACCTAATTTCGGCCCATCCAGTCACCCTGTCAAAATTTTATCTGAATTTCATTCCCATCTGCATAAGCTTTATGCTGCCCAAGACACTAATACTCCTAAAGATATACTCCTATATAAAGACTCCTATATAAAGACTCCTATATATATCTGATGGTGAGGATAGGCTTGGGCCGCAGAGTAGCTGCCAGGTGCCACTCCAGAGCAATCCCCGGGTGAGTGGCAGCTGACCAGAGGGGTCAGGGTACTCGGTGCAAGCACCGAGGGGGCTTGTGTGGCCAAGAGGGAGGTGGCAATCAGACCATAAGCCCATAAACAAGATCCAAGGTCAGGGTCAGGCGGCAATCAGGCAAAAGTTCATAAACATAATCCGAGGTCAGGCCGCAAACAGGCAAAGTCCAAGGGTTCAGTAAACAAGGTCCGGTACACAGCAAAGCAGGTAGAAGAAGCATGTTTGCACTAGGAGTTTGACAAGCTAAAACCATAAGAATGCTCAGGCAACTTGCTGTAGCAGGAGGTGCCTTTAAATACTAGCAGAGATCCAGCCATAGGCTGTAAAAAACAGAGGGTGTGTATGTGTTACCTCATAGATTTAAGAGAGACACACCCACGCCAGCTCAAACACCAGAGCAAGTCTCCAGCAGGAAGGAAACTCTGGCATGGAACACAGGTACTGGGGTTACTCTACCTGAAAGAAAGACCTGGCGCCCGTGCCTGCAATTAGGAGCAGCGGTAAATGCTTAAACCGCATTAGAGTCCGGGGCCTGATGGCTTCTTCTCTTTGTATTACAAAAAGTTTTCTGATCTGCTTACACAACACTTGGTTGCATTATTTAACCAACTCCTGTGGGGGGAGGACTTTTGCCCTGATACTCTATCAACAAACATTTGTATGCTACCTAAACCCCACTTGGATCATAGTAGCTGGTCCAATTATAGACCTATTTCACTGTTAAACCTCTATGTGAAATTCAGGCTAAAATTCTGGCACCTCATCTTAACACTGGTTTAGGTAATTTGATTGTCAGGTAACAGGTTGGGTTCATGCCGGTGACAACATCTGCAGACTGTTCCACCTGATTCACTTAGCAAAATCCAGATGTACTCCAGCTATGTTATCTCTTGATTTCCGCAAAGCTTTTAAAACGGTATCTTGGTCCTACCTTTTTTACTTTGCTCAGAGCATGGGGTTTTGGTCCTAAGTTTTTGAGTTGGATTCAGGCGCTGTATACTGACCCTGAACCTGCAGTGCAATATGCAGGGTTTTGTTCTGTATATTTTTCTATTGCTAGAGGGACACGCTAGGGGTGTCCGTTGTCACCGTTGTTGTTTGCCCTAGCAATGGAGCCTCTGGCGCTACTAATACAGTCAAATTTGGATATTGCAGGATTGGATGTTGGGGGATACCATCACAAAATGTTTCTTTTCTCTGATGATGTTGGTCGTTTTCTCACTAATCCTTTGCTTTCCTTACCCAATCTCAAACAAGTGTGACTAAATTTCTCATCTTTATCAGGCCTCCCCCCTCCCTTTCTTATTCTCTTTTGCCTTCCTCTTCTTTCTTTTTTTTTCTTTTTTTTTTTTTTCCTTTCTTATTCTCTTTTTCCTTCCACTTCTTTTTTCGTTTTGATGTAATTGGTTTTGGGTTCAAATAATGATGTACGTGTCCGATACAAATATGTCTACAATTTTTTGTCTCCGGACGGGAACTGTAATGAATGATTACTGGCCAACTTGTGCTATTATTCTCTTTGTTCTTACTTGTTTTTTTATGTTCTTGTATCATTGTTATGTATCTTTGTTATATCAAAAAAAATTCTCCTACTAAAAACTATTGAAAACAAAATAACATTTTTACATACACATTGTGATAGCCACTATCATGATGCAAGGTGTATATTACATCACATTCTCCTACTGTGGTTAGCATAGTGTGCTGTCAGAGTTGGCGGAACCATGACAATTGGAGAATTGCTAAAGGAGCTAAGCTGCATGTAACCTGCATGTCAGTGAGGCACACAGTCCAAGAATGAGCCTGGTTTATTCCTGAGCATCAGATGGCGAGGATGTTGTGCAGCTGACTAATACCAGGTTCCTGCCAATAAGATACACACCAAGACTAGGTCAGATGAAGGATAGTAAACAGATCAGCAAGGAAAACAGGGGGCAGGTCATGGTAATTCAGGCAAATCCAGCATGGTAGCAAAGGGTGAGGCAGGAGGCAGGTCAGCAAAGCAAACAGTTTAGGTAACAGTAATTCAGGCAGATCCATCAAGGTACTAAAGTGTAAGACAAGAAGTGAAGTCAGGTATACGAGGTGAGAATCAAGCAGGCACAGGTCAGATCGAAAACTGATTCAAACTAGTGTACCACCCATTTTCTTTACAAGGTGTACACAGCACAAGGTGCTGAACATTTTCTAGGCAAAATGTAAAACTTATTTTTAAATCATTACTAAATACTTATCCTAAAAAAATGAAATATTCTGACATATTTATATTTAAGCAATATTGGGTCTCAATTATCTACTGTGTCAAGTCAAAAAATTTAGAACATTCTAGAAAGCATTTTATAGTCTGACATTACATCAGACTTTTCCTTGGCATAAACCAAACAGACACATCAATAGGTTCAATCTGTTCTGTTACTTTATTACATTTCTCCAAGAAAAGTGGGCTGACCTACTGCTTTACCTCATTGCTTGGATTATAAATTTAAAAAATCCCAAATATATATGTAAATAAGTATGATAAATTACAAAAACATTTATGACAACGCTAAATATTTTACAATTCTCTCCTGGATACCAAAAGTTAGCTGTTAAAAAAAAAAACATACTTAATTTCTCTTTGTCTCTAGAATTCAGGTCTGGTAGACTTGAGGAACTTGACCTAAAAGTGTCTCGCTGTCAGTATCAACCTTTAATAAAAGAGATAAAAGTGGACTCCATACCTTGGATTTCTTGGACATCATGCCCCAAACTCTATGCTTTGAAGTAAGCCCAATGGTAAATTGTAATAACATTTGACACTGACATTTATTTATACAACTATTTTAGGTGTGTGGGCAATGCAAAAAAATCAGAGTGTGTTTCCATATGCAACTGCAGGTAAAAATAGTAAATGAATCAATAATTTCAGATAAAAGATATATACAGTTAGGTCCATAAATATTTGGACAGAGACAACTTTTTTCTAATTTTGGTTCTGTACATTACCACAAATAATTTTAAATAAAACACCTCAGATGCAGTTGAACTGCAGATTGTCAGCTTTAATTCAGTGGGTTGAACAAAAAGATTGCATAGAAATGTCAGGAACTAAAGCCTTTTTTACAAAATCACTTCATTTCAGGGGCTCAAAGGTAATTGGACAATTGACTCAAAGGCTATTTCCTGGGCTGGTTTTGGCAATTCCTTCGTTAAGTCATTATCAATTAAGCAGATAAAAGACTTGGAGTTGATTTCAGGGGTGGTGCTTGTATGTGGAAGATTTTGCTGTGAACAGACAACATGAGAGAGAACAGTCAAAGGAGCTCTCCATGCAGGTGAAACAAGCCATCCTTAAGCTGCAAAAACAGAAAAAACACATCCAAGAAATTGCTACAATATTAGGAGTGGCACAATTTACAGTTTTGTACATCATGAGAAAGAAACAAAGCACTGGTGATGTCCATGAGTTCAAAACTACAGGCTGTCATTACCAGCAAATGGTTTTCAACCAAGTATTAGAAATGAACATTTTATTTTCAGCTTTTTAATTTGTCCAATTACTTTTGAGCCCCTGAAATGAAGTGATTGTGTAAAAAAAAGGCTTTAGTTCCTCACATTTCTATGCAATCTTTTTGTTAAACCCACTGAATTAAAGCTGAAAGTCTGCAGTCCAACTGCATCTTTATTTGTTTCATTTAAAATTAATTGTGATAATGTACAGAATCAAAAAAGTTATCTCTGCCCAAATATTTATGGACCCTACTGTATATATATAGCTATTGCTAGAAAAATCTCATATTTCACACTAAAAATAATAACAGATATCCTTTACATATCATTGTTATTCAAAGTCCTATGCTGAGTTTTCTTTTTATTATAAGATTGGGCAATGTGAAGCTCTAATGATTGATTTCATGCATATTTAGTTTTGTAGAAGGAAGAGATAGCTGTTTAAGTGATATTCACCTTCATAAAATTTCATCTTGTTCTATGATGTTTATTCAATTATAAATGCAAATGACTTTGAAAATGTTTATTGCAGCTGTTTCTTGCATCTGTTACTATTACTGATTCATTAACACCTGGATAATAGGCGTACATATGGCTTGTTTATGAGACCCATGATATGATGTAGTAGACAGGAGTTTACTTTGAAAATTTAGACTGACTTGTCACTAATAATATCTATCTATCTATATATATATATATATATATCAATCAAAGTTAGATTTAGCATTGTACACTTTAGTTTTACATTAAATTTTGTCCTATATCCTTACAAATTACATTGGTAAAATATTTGATTGAGCACACTTTTTAAGTAAAGACAGAAAACTAAATGAAAGAAAATGTAATGCCCAGAGAGACAGGACCACTAGGGGGTGCTACAGCTTGCACTGGGGTGGTGTGAGCCCTAAAAATGGCCAAGGCACAGAGTCTAAGCAGTAACCAGGTTTTCCCCAGAGCTTCTGATGGTGAGGATGTTGAGCCGCTAGTTACTGTCAGGTTGCGGTCCTTGGGCACACCAAGCAAAGGCATAGTCAAGGAAAGCAAGGGTAGAGACAGAGAGCAATCAAGAGAGGTCAGGTCACACGCCAGGGGTCAATAGCCCGGGATGCAGGAGACAGACAGCAATGACACAGAGGCCACTACAGGCACAGGGAACAACGAAGGGTTAACACAGGAGCTGGACACAGGAAACACTGGATTAAGCAGCAGGTGTACACGAACTAGTTCACAGAACTAGGGAGCTCGGCACTAGTGAGACTTGTTGCGCGAGCACAAAGTGCAGTCTGTGAGCCAGCTAAATAGCCAGGGCTGGTTAAGAGGCTATTTTCTGATTGGCCAGCGGCATGGACTGAGTTGAAAAGCTTGGAAACAGAGGCACACCCAGCATCAGAACTGAGATGTCTGTGCTTTAGTGAGGAACAGGTAAGTGTGACAGAAAAGTACAAATAATGCCTAATAATTATTGGAGCACATACAGCACGTTGTTTTTGCAATGCATATACCCCGGCTGTAGGATACCCTCACAGAACAAGGTCTATATGAACTAAACTGTGGTGCCTAATAGGGGTTAGGAAAATATCAGAACACCAAACAATATTTTTAAAAATGTAAAGGCTACAACAGCTGCTCTCACTGCTGGAGCAAATTTGACATGGGAGTCTGAGCATCCTTTTCTTATTAGTACTATAAAGCTGTATAAAACTATGATGAATATATTTTTTTTTAGAATCCCTGAAACAAGTAGACTTGTTCTCAATCATTTCCGATCCCCCAAAAATTTACATGTACAACCTATCTATCTTGAAAAAAAGTACCATATAGAGCCTTAGTAACACTAAGGCTTTTCTATGTGTGGGGTGGAACTTCATTAAAACGCCTCCAATTCTCCAATTTCCATTGTCCTCATAACACATAGGACGCACAGCAAACTGAACAATCCATTGCAATCAAAACCACTGCTCCTGCCCATCAGCCCATGGAGGCCGAGTACTTCCCTATTTCATGCCTACCAAGTGAATTCCATCATCCCCAGAACTCATCCCTGCCTACATCACGTTATCAAATTAAGCGTACATCTTTTGAAATAGAAAGCCAGCTCCTGACATGTAGATATTACATGGATATAGTAAAGCATACATTTTTCCAATGCTTTTTTTTTTTATTTTGTGACTTAACATATTCCTTTTTTGTCCCTAGTTTTAGCATGCCAGTGTTTTGTGGGAATGTGTTACTGACATATATCTTCAACTAAAAATTTGATAGTCCAACATATCACATCAAAGGAATGTAAATTCTAGCAATCAAAGGGCCTTGCATCCTAAACCAAAGATTATATATCTAGGATTAAGTCCTATTTTTTATAAATATATCAAAAGGAGGTAAACTCAATGCCAGCTAAAAACATTGTGTCAAAAATTGCAGAGCAATTCAGAATAGGGTGTAATGAAACAAAACATTCCAAGGAATTGCATTGGAGGAAGACAGTTATCTGCTATAAACATACTATTAGTCTTTTTATATGTCACATTGTTTCAGAATGACATACAAATTGTCCTGATCTGACTGTATGTGTGTATCCCTTAACGTATAATCTGTCTTTATTAGTTTTCAAACAATAGAGTTTCCAACCATACAGAACAACTGAATCGTAATAGAAATAAAAGAATATACAGACAAATGTTTCTTACATATATATAGCAATGGTAAACACATGATGAATACACAAATTACACATAATAAATACAATATTGCCAGAAGAAGTGGATGGAAACAAGAAAAAATGGGAAGACAAGTGGAAGGAAAAAACTGAACACAGAACAAAGGGGGAAAAAAGAGAAGTTATAGGGAAAGAGAGAGAGAAGAATATTGCATCATAATAAGCATAAATAGCAGTACCAACACGCCCCAGAAAAATTTCACTACCTTTCCACACCAAGGAGTCATATCAGTGAGTATTGCCCAGTATAAGGAGAAGTAGCTTGCAGAATTTTGTTATGTAAGGTAGGTTATCAAATCACCAGATGCCCTAAACAATTCCCAAATATACCATGACATTCAGTCCCGGGAGCCTAGTTCTTCCCAGAGAATTTGGTGCTCTATATAAGCAATATCATCCATCTCTTTCAACCACTCCACCGTAGTAGGGATGTTAGGGGAAACCCAATGCCTTACAATCACCCCCGCAGTAATGAAATGGCAGAAAAGACCTCTTTTAATAGCTTTATTGGAACCCAGTGGTATGGCTAGCATAGTAGTTTCTGGGCGTGAATCTGGGGGTGGATCTAAGTTCCCAGTTGTAATGTTGTTATAGATATTAAAAATTTTCTCCATAGTGTAGTAATTGGAGGGCACAAACTCCAGATATGGAGCATTGATCCAATAGAATTTCCACATCTCCATTATGTAGGAGAGTAAGAAGGATGAAATCTATGAATATCTTGCGGACATCTATACCACCTGCCTAAAATCTTAAAGCAACACTCCTGATCCCTGGCAGATCTAGATAGTCGGTGGACATAACAAAATGATTTCATAATTTGCTCTAGCTCTAGGTCATAGCCCAGTTCTCTTTCCCACAACTTAATAAAATGAGGGGTACCTGGCCGAGTTTCAGCTAGTAAAATAGCATTGATGGAACTTACTCCATGGAGGACTCTGTCTTTCTAAAATAAGTTGTTCAAAAGCAGTGGAGGGTCTAAGTATTTATCCAATGGGTGCAATAGAATAAACAAAGTTCCTCAGTTGCAGATATGCTAACCAGGCAGAACCTCTTTGAGCTGGGGCACCTGAAAGTCCTGAAAAAAGGGAACTCATCCATGGGTAAGTATCTGACCCACTATAGGGTGATCAGTTTTGTTCCAGCTAAAAAAAAAGGATGCTTTTAGGGCAGGAGGAAAATCAGGGTTATGAAATACCAGGAGCATACAGCATGGTCTAGTAGAAAGTAGGCCTCTTTTTATTAAATCATCCCATTGAGGTAACATACAATAAAACATTGTCTGCAAAGATGGATAGTTTACAATGTTCTTCTCACCACCACAATACCTTTAATATCAGAATTCTGTCTTATAGCTATATCAAGGTGTTCCATCGTTAAAATGTACAACATAGGGGATAATGGACATCCCTGTCTGGTACCGTTATGTACTTTGCTTTTTCAGCATCTATTGATAGCAGACAAGTAGGTGTACCCTATTTCTGAGCCCAATTATTAAGGGAAGTGGTTTTCAGTATATTATCGTGGGTTTCCAGTCCAGTCACAAAGCTGGCCTGATCTAGATGAACAACCGGAGGCTATAAGGGTTTCATTCTGTTTCCTAGAAGTTTTGAGAATAATCTGATGTCAATGTTGGTGAGCGAGATTGGCCAGTGATTGCCACAGGTGGTATGGTCCCAGCCAGGTTTGGGCAAGACTGAAATATGAGCTTCTAAGGACTGGACAGGAAACCCCGAAGAGGAAGAGATCGCATTAAACACAGATATTATAAAAGGCAATAGAACATCCTGAAACACCTTGTAAAATCTCAGCGTAAACCCATCAGGTCCCAGACTTTACCTAGGTAGCAAAGAGGAAATACAGTTCTTCAATTCTAATTCAGTAAAGGGAGCATCCAGCCCCCAGCTATCAGTATGTGACAGAGTAGGCAAAGCAGTATGTTCAATATATCTACATACTTTAGATTTAAAGCGGACTGGGTCTATATTGGCAACCTTCCCTTTTAGACAATATGGGTCAGAATAAAAAGATAAGATAGCTGACCTGATTTTGTAAGGATACAGGGAATCGGGGTACCTGTCATTCTAGGGTATAAAGCCCTTGCCAGTAATTCCCCAGGTTTGTCACCATGTTAGAAAAATAGGTGGCGGGTCTTGTCTCGTAGTTTAAGAGAAAATTTGTCTAGTAATGATCATAATTGGGTCTGCTTTTGGCATAAGACCAATAGGGTATCCATATCTGGGTTCTGTTTATGGGAGGACTCAAGGGAGGCAATATTCTGAAGTAGATCTACTATAGCCTTGGATTTAGATTTTTTAAGCCTGGAGGCAAATTGTATTAAGTGGCCTCGCAAAACACATTTAAGGGCTTTCCACTGAATGGGGAGAGAGGTAGGATCATTGCAATGGTCATTTACGAAATTCCTAATGATGTTGGATATCTCGATACACACATCATATTAGACAAAATTTTGTCATTAAGCTTCCAATTAAAGGAAGAACAGGGTAAGTCCGAGAACTCCATAAACAAAAAATCATAGCATGATCTGAGCACAAAAAGTTGCCGATAGATGTATCATGAGGTAACAATAAAACATGATGGGAGACTAAAAACATATCCAATCTGTGATACGAATTGTGAGCTGGGGAAAAATAGGATTAATCTTTATCGTTAGGGTGTGTCACTCGCCATATATCCACCAGTGAATATTGAGTAAGAACTTTCTTAAATTGTGCAATTTTGCCTCCTGGATAAGAGGTTCTTCTGGAGGAAGAATCCACAAGTGGATCCATAACAAAATTAAAGTCGCCTACTAGAATTAAGATGCCAGATTTAAGTTTATGTAATACAGCCATACCCGAGGAGGTTGGATCCTGGTTCGGTAGATATACATTTGCCAAAGTATAGGTTTTACTATATAGGGCTACTTTAAAAAAAAGAAATCTCCCTTCAGGATCTAAAAGTTGGTCCTGTATCTGGTGAGGGATCGATTTTTAAAAACTGATGGAAACCACTAGATTTAGATGTTACATTAGTACTGTGAATCCACTGGGAAAAAAGAGGTTACACATTCTTGGTACAGAACCCTGGCGAAATTGTGTTTCCTGCACAAATAGGATGCCCACCTTTCGTTTATGCATCATATATACATTTTGGGAACGTTTGGTAGGTATATTGAAATCCCGTACATTATACAATCAGTGTCAAGTGTGCCATTGATGGGTTAGGTCACTACTGAAATAGAAATGTACTGATAAAGGGAAGAAAGGTATAGAGAAAAAGCAAACAATAAAGCAACTTGCTTAGAAGTTTAACTAAAAAAAGCTCACCTAAATAGGTGTCTAAATTTCTTACTGTAAGAGCCCTATGTAGGGATGTGGAGGGCTAGTACCTGTAGAAACAGCAATAGTGCAATACCTCCATGCAGAGGGGCAGTTACTACATTATATAAATCCAACAATGACAAAACATTATATAATCAATTGTACCCTGCTCCAAACTCAGGGAATCAAGGCCTATTGGGATATAGAAACATAGCTAAGATCCCATAACATGGGTCATCAGATCATGGGAGTTGTGAATAGTAGAACGGGACCCTTTCCTACAGAAGTTCCCCTCTTATATTCATGAAAACAACAAAAGAATATAGAAGTACAGTCCGACATACAAGTAGAGTCCCAAAAGGAGCAGTAGAAAACATTTGTAGCAGCAGCAGCTTTAACAGCAGCTTGTTGTGGATAATGACCATATAGAGGGATCTCACCAAAGTTGTCAAATAAGATGACTGATCATACCTAGACAAGGAAAAAAACAAACAAATCAAAAGTTTCTTCGGTATCTGACAGCGGAGAAAAACCAAGGGCACTTGATCTTCAACCAAACATTTCTAATACTAAGTTGGGAACCGGTTGGAGTCCAAACAATTTCTATGTGGGGACAGAAGATCTCATATCATGGGACATTGATAGCTTGGTTCCAGTTAGGAAGATCGGTAGGTGGCAAATCCAGAGTAGAGATAATCTTGGGTGGATCGGTAACATCTTTGAACACAAGAAGTTGTTGTTGAGCCCTGATATGCAGCTGGCATTAGAATCCCTATGTGTAGGGTATATCTCATACTTTAAGTGCATCTAATAATGACTTGAGACCCCTATGCATGACAAGTGTATGGCCTGACAGATATGGCAAAAAAGACAATTGCACCCCATCAAAATCCAGCACTTGTTTGTGGCGGGCAGCTTCCATTAATTGTTCCCACACGTGGAAATAATGAACTCGGCAAAGAACATCCCTCAGTCGTAGAGGATCAGAGGGTTTGGGGCCCAAGGCCCTGTGCACCCTGTCTAGAAGTATCGCAGTAGATACAGGGAGGGCAGTCTAGGAGTAAGTTGAAAATCCCTTGAACTGATGCCATCAAATCCGGGGTGGTGGTAGCTTCTGCTCCACAGATTCCAATATTGTTCCGCCTGTTGTGGTTTTCTAGATCATCTAAAGAACAAAAGGCCTGTTGCAATTTACGTGTATGACTTAAAACATGCTCTTCCACTTTAGTAAGCCTGAAGGAAACATCAGTGTAATTGGTTTGGAAAGCTGATACTGCTGTTTGGGTAGATTCTAGGTTTTGCCCGAGCCCTGTCAATTTTTGTTTGAATGAGGCTTCTAAACCACATATATGAGTCTCCAGATCCAATCTAGTGGGTAAGGAGCTTAAAAACGCCCTTATTTCCTTTAAAGCAGCTGGAGATTCAGGTTCACCTGATGACATGGTCGATGCAGGCTCATTGAAGTCATCTTGAGATTGATGAGAGCGCGGGGATGCAGCAGGACCACATGGTACGTCTGCCATTTTGTCTTTTATGGGAGCTTTTGCAGAGTGCTGTGACTGCTGAGGGTAAAAAATTGCGTGATGCCACAGCCCACAGGCACCCTGATCCCTGAGTGGTAGAAGAGGTAATCCCCTTCTTAGCAGCGTGGTGCATATCCACTGGATTTCCTCTACAAACTGACTTTTGATTGAATTTTAACAGATACAGGCTAAAAATGAAAAGATGTGTGAACAAACTGTTTAAATTAATTTTTGGCAAGGTTCATGTGTCCTTATATGGTTAGTCAGGTTGAAAAAATACATAAGCCCATCATGTTCAACCACTAGGAAAATAAACATATACCAGATTAAAAAACAAAAAAACTTAGACATGGTTGATCCAGAGGAATGCAAAAAACACATTACAATTTATTCCAACAGGGGAAACGGGATTCCCTGAGCCAACTGAATGTTCCCTGAATCAATAGTCTCTGTTATCTTTACTTTAAAGCTTTAATACCCAGTGGGAGATCGCCAGTAGCAACAGGGGGGGGGGGGGGTCGTTTCAAAGCAGGAAAACAGGGCCAGCAGGTTTTAAGTGCACCAAGGGTTTGTTTCACTTCACTATTTACACGCAAAACAGGCAAAATAAAACAAAGAGCAAAAAGAAAGCCTGGCCACATGGCTCTAACTCACTGTTAGTTCCCTTAACTAGCAGTCCAGCCCAACCTAGTGTTGTTCAGGACTCCAAGGCTCTAACCATATATCTTTTGAAATGGTCTGTATCTTTACTCACAGTTCCTAGTTCACCTTGGACCTCCTCCCAGCTCACCAGCCAAGACAGAGTCACAGGAATAAGCAGGCTGGGAGTTTATATCCCCAGCCTAATTTCCAGGATGCATTTCAGGTGAGACAGTTACACCTGATCATACCTAGGCCTCATTAACTCCCCAACCTGGCCATGAAGCCTGGTACTTCAAACCCCACCCTCAGGTTAAAAGGAAAACTAAACAGAAAAATACTCTGCGTATAACCTGTATCTAGGGCACATGTACCTGTCATCCTGGACAAAACCCTGTGATTTTTTTGGCCAGCTGTTACACCAGTTATATTCTGTGCTTCTGGAAAAGCATATAACTTTTTCCTAAAGCAACCTATAGTAGTTGCTGAAACTACTTCCTGAAGGAGCTGATTCCACATTTTCACAGACCTTACAGTGAAGAATCCCTTCCTTATCCGAAGCTTAAACTTCTTTCCCTCCAGATGTAAAGAGTGCCCTCTTGTTCTTTGTAAGTGAATAATGGGGCAGAGAGTTTTCTATGGACCATTTATGTATTTATACAGGGTGATCATATCCCCCCTTAAACGTCTCTTCTCAAGGGGGAATATTTTATTAGTTTAGTTGCCGTTCTCAGCAGTCTCTCCAATTCCACAATATCCTTTTTGTGAACTGGTGTCCAAAAATGTTTTTCAGTTATATCAATTATGAGCCATTCTTGCTCTTTGAAGGCAGTGACATTGCTATTAGCAATTTGGACTTGGGCTCTGCCATTTTCCTTTTTGTAAACGGAGCCAAAAAAAGTGTTTAGTAAATCCACCTTTTCCTAATCCCCAGTTACCAACCTATAGACATCCTTTAAGGAGCCCACATGCTCAGGATATGAAGATGATCTTTTTGCTATAAATATATTTTTAAAAAATGTGGGATTTGCCTTACTTTTTTTTGCAATCATTCATTTTGCACATTGTTCTCCTTTTAAATCTTTTGGTATATTCTTTATAGTTTTCAAATGATAAAGGTGATCCTTTATTTTTAAATTTTTGGAATGCTTATTCTTTATGGCTTTTTTAACATTAGCTGTGAGCCACATAGGGTTTAATTTTAGCCTATTAAACCTATTACCAATTGGAATACATTTTCAATGTGTTTGTGTAGAATAGATTCAAAGCATTCTTATTTCTGTTCTGTGTTCTTTGAGGATAATATTCTCTCCCAGTCCAAGTCACAGAATGCCAACCTTAATAATTGAAAAATTGCTCCCCTAAAATGTAATGTTTTTATCTTTCCTGTTTTTGCAACTTACATTAAATGAAATCATATTGTGATCATTGCTACCGAGATTCTCTTTGGAAAAAAAATAGGTCCAGCAGGGTATGACAGGAATATACATGTTTCCTTTAGGCAAACCTCAGTAAACAAAATGTATGTGCTGAGAATGTAAAGGGCTGGCTGGTTCCCTACCCCTCACCCAACTTTGGTTCTTTAACTTTATTAGCAATTTCACTTTCCAGTAGGGAATTTTACAAAAGGTGAATTAACCCTTCTATTTTCTCAGGAAAAGTGCACATATGAATAAAACTTTTAGGGAACTCATAATGTGTTGAACAATGAACAAAGAAAAGTTCATGAAGACATGGGATTTATACAAAGGATGGTTTTCCGAAAGTAAATGTAGACCGTTACTCGATGACATTTAGCTTCCAAAAGCACTCTGTATCCCCAGCAACAGCCATTTTTTTCTTCTGATAAATATATTTGATTTTTTTTTCTCCATCTCCGGTTGCATTTTGATGGTACTGATCGCTTGTAGCCTCTTCCTGTCTATGAAAATGGATGCATATTATACTGAGAAATTGCTTCTTGACAGAAATCTAAAGATTCCAAGTAAAAAGATGTGATAATTACAATGACAGGCAGATCAGTCATCTTGTTCTCAAATTCATTAGATATTTGTCCATACTTGCCTTGCTTTAAAGTCCACTAACATTTTCTTTATTTTTGTTTAAGACAATGTATCTGTATTATATACTTAGATTTATATTACTGTACAATATACCTAAAATAATATAATCTCATACTCTACTAGTTCTGTTTAAATTGTCTGGATTTCATGCAGAGCCAATAGATAAACCTTTTTATTTTTACATAATCAGCAGAACAAATTTAGGAAGACAAACCATGCTTTATATCAAACTCAAATGCAATATGCTCACATTTTAAATACTAAATATTTTTAGATTAAGTAAAGTGTACTTGAAAAACAAGCAAGCTGTTTATTTAGCTCTTGTCTTATTGTTATAAATATTGTTCTCTGTTTAAAGTAATTTTTTTACATCTACAGAAAGGTACAGAAAACAATATTTCTGCAAACACATGTTTTGAATGCATATAAGGGCTTCTAAAGCCTCTCACTGTGTACCATAAGGATGCAGATGATAACTTGTAAACTCAGCAAAAATTCTTCATATCTTGAAAACATTATTCATCTCCCATGACACACTCCATAGATAGTGCTGCTCCTGTGGCTGCTTTTTGTAATATTGCTAATAGACCTCAACAATAACACATACAGGTCTTAGTGCAAGGACATTTTTATGCACAAAAATGCTTATTTATGTCTACCACAGTAAACCACAGTAAACATTTTTTGTTTTTAACATTTTGATAATTTGTTCAACCAAAAAAAAACTTGTTTAGTTGTTTTGTGAGAATTTAAATGGGCTAATGCACTTAAAGGGTATTAAAATGATATGGTGGAGCATACTATGTAATATGCTTTCACAATCTAATATGATCCGTTATTGTCAACACAGCACAGGACCTATAATCTGAACGGTGTACAGTATGCTTTGTTTATGCCAGCCAGGGGTAAGAATTATAAATGTTGTTTACATACCCCTGGTGCTTGTTTACCACCCAAAACAAGAATTTCTGGAGATGGGGCAGAGTTCCACTAACATGGGGAAAAGGATTGACTTGGTGTTCGGTCAGCAACAAATGGCAATGAAGTACAAGATGTCATGCTTGCCAAGCGTAGTCAGGAACAAGCAAGAGTCCATGGCAGGCAACAAGCAAAGCAACTGGGTCAGCGGCAGAAGATCAATAAGGCTTTGTCAGGAACAAGATCAAATGTTTAATCATACAGAGCTTTATGATTCACTAGCTAAATTTGCATCAGAATAAAGTTCATTAGTATCTTAATGCTCCAACATCAACAGTTTTTGTCTTAAGTCACTTGACACTGTCCCTTTAAAAGTTTCTAATTTTATTAATTTACAAAACGGAAAAAAATATGAAGGCAAGCACACTCATGACCTAGAAAACAGGTTCTATGCCTTCCCTTAGTAGCTGTGGACTCCACGATCCCTCTTCTCCACAGCCAGTCCCCTAATTTTTTGTGGGAGCTTGAGCCAGTTAGGCTCTGTCCCTTATTGACCCTGGGGCCCACTATTGTAGAAAAACAGTAAAGGTCTTATCATTCACCAGTCATACAAACTCAATGTCTTAACTTTTAGAGATCTGACCCCTTGTTTCTCCAATCCAATATGGTGGATAAAACAATATTAATATTTTTTCCTGTCTACCCAAAGAAGCTAGGAGGTAGACAGGTGGTAAAGCTTTAAAAAGCTTATTCTCTCTTTGTTTTTTTACATGTATTTAGGTTGTGTAGAGTTGTGTTCAATGGAATGTCTAGGATTTCAAGGGACTTATGGCCTAATTTCTTAAGTTATTGCCCTTTTTCAGTCTCTGAAATTACAGAGACAGAACCATTTACCTCAGTAGATATTCATGTTATCCAATGCAACTTCAGCACTCTAGCACCTTGTAGTTCCATTTCTAACAATATACTCAACTACAGTATCAACAGAATAGACTACAGAGAGCTTGCCACAATGAGGCCCCTGAATAGGTCATCTTATATCAAATATAAGATGTTCCAACATATCCACGTGATTATACATGAAATATATTTTTGGTTCTGTAATCCTAGTTCATTATAAGATGGTACACAACCTTCAGTGTTATATGAAGAATATTTTGGTGTTATATGTAGAATGAGCAACATATGTATTGAATGTAACATGGTTCCACATGTTATAAGAGCTAAACGTGTACTGGAATCCCAGATTTAAGATGTTGACTTTTTTAACCTGATGAAATTCTCAAGAACATGATCAAAGAAACATAAACTGAAGGATAACACTAATACAATACACAACACATCAAGGATAAACATAATAAACTAACAGCATCAAGATAATAAAAATGTCATTGCCGACTGCTATGTCTGAGCCTTAGCTGCTTGAGTAATGTAAGCCATTCAGAGGAGATTGATATGTGAAAAATGTCAGGGGAGTCAGTTGCAAAGGTGATCATCTGTTTATTTCTTGTAGGGGAGATAATCCACATTTAACAATACACATAAAAAGAGAACCTGTTTTTCATTGCTGCGAAGAGGTTTTTGCAGTATTACTATTTAATTATTCCCCACTATCATATGACAATACTGTTGCAAAATCAAAAATAGACTGACACATTACTGTATGGTAAATTATAGGTAGAGATTTTACTTTGAACACATAAATGGCACAACAAGCTAAAGACACATTGGGCCTGATTTAATAAAGCTCTCCAAGGCTGGAAAGGATACACTGGGTGATCCCGCAAACCTGGAAGGGATCTGTTCCAGGATTAAAACTATTTGCTAAAAAATAGCAAATATTTTCCAGGTTTGCTGGATTACCAAGCTTCACTCATGAAAGTGTATCCTCTCCAGCCTTGGAGAACTTGACAGGGCCTCTATGATTACCTCTTAAATTTGGAGCTGGGCTTTAAAAATGGATTTATAAAATGAATATATATACCTTTTTTATTATATGGCATACAGTTAATTAGTAGACATATTATATAAATGTCACAATAAAATGCATGTCATTTATAGCAGCCTGTTGATTTCAGACAATAGAAAATAGGCACTGTTTTTTTACCCATTTTGCAAATGTTAAAATGCACATTTTAGGCCTCACTCAAAAAACCTCTAAAACCACAAAATGTTTAGTAGTATTTTACTAATATATTATATTAACTTTACTATGTACTATAATAATATACTAATATATTATTATATTAACTTCAAAAGTGTGTAACTATGAGAAACTGCAAGAACAAAAATTGTTTAAAGACAATATAATTGCACGGAGCATGCGGAGGCACCACCTCTGCTACATTTAGAAACAATTGGGTGATTTTTCAGTCACCCAAATCACTTCCTTAATATTATCTTTTAAAAATATTATTAGCCTAATCAGGACATATTACAAAATCCATAACTTATATTTTAATTTTTATGCAAAGCTTCATCTTTGTCTTCAACTTGCTGAAAGAATGCCATATGAAAAGCTTTAGTTGGCTCATATGCTTGTGTACTTTTCCAGACTTGAACACAAAAATCATATAGACCAATCATTTAGGGACCTCTCATCCATACAGAATTCCTATAGAAATATTAATATTTAGAAAAATTCAGTTTGAGTCAATTTTTTGGTGATATTACAATGTGACTATACACATTTGCAATGAGATTTTAAATTGCAAACCATGTTAGAGATCACCAAAAAATAAGATGTAGTTTGTATTAAAAAGGAAGGTAAGTGAGCTGTATTTTTATAACAAAAAAAAAATAAATGTACTGAACCTTGAAAACAGGACTAGTCCTATTCACTCTCATCGTTTCTGATAACATCTCATTGTTATCTAATATGAATGTAGAAGGAAACCCCAAAGTAAAAAGGCTAATAAAGGATATTGTAGCAGTGTGTATTTTGTGAATCTTTTCAAATGAAAGCTTTTGTTAAATAACCATGAATAAAAAATGTCTAATTCAAAAATGTATTTTCTTTTATATGCACGCTTTAAAAAATGAAATAGCAATTGTGCTATATTATTAGGTAATCATAATAAAAAATTCAAAAATTACTGCAGAACTAAAGACCTTATTCTTATTCTATATGTGCTAATGATGGTATTGTGAAAAAAAAGTACAAATTGCTTCATAGTTCTGGTAAACCTACAGAAAGTGATTTGCATTACTATGGAAAAGTAAAACATGAATGATAATGACTCACCTAGTAAAAGAACTTATAAAATACAATTCTATGCAGTGTATACCTGCATCACTTTATTCAAATAACAATGTCATTAAACTACATTTTATATAAAGAATACATAAATATGATTCAAAGTTCATGCAGTACTTCTGCAAGACTACAGCTGCTACATAAACATCACCTTAAAGTGTTTCTGAAGTCATTTTTTTTTCAATTTTGAAAGAGTAGCAAAGGTTTTTTTTTTCTGTTGTTCTTGCTTTCCCTCCCTCCCCTTACACCAGGAAACATAGGCTATCTTTATTAATCTAGTCGATTTTTATACAAATCTAAACGACCCTTTCAAGCTGTTAAAAAAATTAAAATAACAGTGCTTACCTATGCAGTGTTTTGTTTGCTGAAACAAAAGCGGTACACTGTTTTTCATGAAATTTTTTTTTTTAAATTGTAGACCTGTAACTTACAGAAATATGTCCGAACAAGGGTCTAGTAGATGTCCTGAATATAATAAAGTTTGAAACACGCAATCATGTAAAAAAAAAAAAAAATTAACTTATAAATAATAAAATTAAATAAAAAACACAAAAATCAGCTTAAACAAGAATACATGAATTAATAAAAAATACTGAAAATGCAATAATTCTGTATACTGTATACTAATATATTTTTCTAAAACACCTCCCTAGTGTGGTAAATTTTAAAACAGAGTCCAATGTCACATACCTATAGACAAAACCACATAAATATATTTTGTATTAGTTTGGATTGGATTGGATACAGGACTTTGTATTGAATCCCAACGTACGCCGGGTGTTCTAATTCTTTCCATACGTCCATGCACAAAGAAAAAAAAAAACAAAACATTTTTTTGCAAGGAAATTTAATTTAGATTGTAGGCTATAATTCTTTAATTTAGATTGTAGGCATGACTCACCGAAATATGTCCAAAATTTAATACATTTATTAATAAACTTTAAAAAAGATTTTTATAAAACATAAAAAAAAAAAATCTTTAAAAAAAAAAAATAGTGTATAATGTAAGGTAATTGTACAGTTGCTTATATAATATATATATATATATATATATATATATATATAATACAATTATATATATATTATATAAAGATTTCTTTGTATTGGACTCAATACAGGTTTTTTGTATTGAGTTCAATACAAAGTTATTTAAATTTCTCGCCCCACCTCCCGCCCGCACCAACGCTTGCATCGACGTCACTGGGAAACCCCGGAGATCGTCACTGCACACGCCGGATGAAGACAGAAGAGGACAGACGTCTCTGGAGCAGCTGCGCGGACAAGGTAAGTATTTTTTTTCAGTTGTAATCTGATTGTCATACAATGTTGTATGACAATCGGATTGCATTGTAACGCGTGTTTATATTTTTAGCTACCCCGCGCCTGGTTCAGGGTAACCGATAGTAGCAAGTTTTCTTACTCCGAACCAGGCACGGACTAACCGCCCAGGTGGTTAAAACTTACTTTAACCTCCTGGGCAGTTCATTTCTGTCTGGATTTAAATGTCTAAAAACAAACAAAACACATACCCCATTCCCCAAACTCCCCAAATAACCACAGACATTAGTTGGAATAAATAGGCCATAGCAGCCTTTTTATTAACATAACAAAACTATTATTACAATTACATTTTGTTAACATATAGTTGCAGGTCCATGTAAATTTGGAACACCCCAAGCAGATTATCTTCCTGTGGATACTCCCGTTTTACTGGCTCCCAGCCGCTACCACACCGCCCCGAGGACAACGGTACCTGCACCCACAGCTCCTCCTGGCCTTCGACACAACCATGTGTCCTGATGCTCCACTTAAAACAGAAACTCCATACCTCTGATGGGTTCCACTCCCTGTTGCTTCACCTATCCTTACCCCCATTTTGGACCTGCAACCCCACTGCCATGACAAAAACTGCACACCCCTTTCCCATCTATTCCAATATAATACCAAAATAGGGGGGGTGGTAAATGTTCCTTTTTCTTTGTTCCCACAACTGACCTTCCCCCTTTCTTTTTTCTTCTTACCTACTCGCTTTTGACCCCACCTCTCCTTTTGACCTCACCCAATCACCCCATACTGTTTTGCCATCCCCATACTCAATTAACAATTTTTTCCTTTCCTTTTTTCTTTCCTTTTCCCTTATCAACCCTGTCATGAGACCCCTCCACTAATCTTTTCATTGCATAAATGCATGGTACATTTGGTAGCATAATACCTTGCAAATTAAATGTAAATGCCGCTCCCCCAAGCATCAAGGTAAACCAGCACAATGCATTGCAATACACTACAGCCCATGTTACTGCACTGTATGGTACTCTGGGGCAGAAGTAAACATGGCAAGTGTGATTTTTTTTCAACCATCCTGACATGACATGTGTGATGACTAACCAAACACACATTAACCTGTTATATACCTTGTTAACAAGCTACACATCGGAATTGATAGGTGTAAAGCTTCCCTAAACTCTTTCGCTCCAAGGGATTTTTTTCTGTTTTCCTTCAAATGACTTTTGCAGTGGTAGGATACACTAACATATCATGCATATAGACCAGTGTTTCTTTCAGGTGTTCAGGGAACCCCCACCATATTTACTATTTCTACAGCTCACTGTACATTAGTATAGTGGTCAATAGGAAGAATGCCTCTTACATTGCTGGCCAGTGGGAGGTTTGCAATGCTTTTAGAAAGCCAAAAAGATCATTGGTGTCACTTAAACTGACCCGAGGAACACAAATTGCTCATTATTCAGGAAACCCCTAGCAATTTCTGAAGGAACCCAGATCTAGATAAATAGGGTTTCATTTTGTAGTAGATTTGGATATAAATTCTTCATTTCTTGTGTTTTTTTTTTTAGAACAAGAGGGAAAAATAAATGCCACATGTATTTTCTCCACAATAAAATCACCTAATATTTCTAAATCATAACTGTATGAAACAAGTAAGATTTAATTTAAAGGCATTTTGGTGCACATTAACTGATGCATTTTGTATTGAAATCAATGGAAATACATAAAAATTGTGTTATTGTGCACATTTCAGCATGTGGTAATGTACCCATTATACGCACTGATATGCATCAAGGCTCATTTAATGTAGGTTTTATTTCATGTTGGGATGTACGAAGATTTGTGTAGATGCATTCAGAAACCCATCAAACCAAAATGAAAAGTTTTGTGAATTCTTCCTTCAGTTTAAGAAGTATGGAATTAGTTTCTAATCCATCCAAATGTTAATGTAGCACTAAAGGAAATCAGTCAATATTCAAAATTGTGAAAAAAACTTGTAAATGTAGATTTAAAAAAAAAACCAAAAAACATAAACTACAATATTTAGGCTCTGGTGAGCAGCAACTGCACAAATATTATACAGATCATTTATATGCTCAGTATTTCTTCAACACAAAATGTCCTCAAGTATTCTGCATTAAATAGGACCCAATGAGATGAGAAAGATTTTATAAACAAAAAACCTGCAGCAGGATCCTAAAATCTGAAAAATTACTGTCTTAATGGGGTCAAGGGTGGAGCATGGAGTTGGGCTTTAAATTGGCTAAATAATTATGATGGTGTAGTATGAGCATATTGTAATGCTAAAATAGGTAAATAGGGCAGACAAAGCCTCCCCCCCCTTCCCCATCACAACTCCAGGGCAGACTTTTCAGCATCTTCTGTTTAAGTCTATTTTAGATGCACTGACTTCAGAGATTTTATTGTAAGGATTTAAGTTACCTGCAACCTTAGCCACATCATCATCCAAAGAACTTTCATCTGCAAGATTGGTTCAGCCAGGTCATATGAGGACAGTGAATGACTGAACAAATCTAAAAAATCATGATAGCACTGATGTCATCTTTGCTTATACTCATTCAGCAAATCACAAGAGCACCTGAAAAGATCTGTCTTCATGTAACTTTGGCTGAGCTGCGGGATATGGAAGCCTCTTGCTTGTCACAGGCAGTCAGGAAAAGAGTGGAGGAGAGAAGCAGCTTTGTGAGAAACCCAAGGATTCATTACTGTAATATAGCTGGAGGGCTGGATCCTGAAAATGTAAGTATTTTTATTTTTATTATTACAGAGCATTTATAGAGTGCCAACATTTTACGCAGCGCTTTACAAAGTCCATAGTCACTAGCTGTCCCTCAAAGGGGCTCACAATCTAATGGTAAACCTTTTTAGAATACGCCACTCCAATAGACAAATTTTTTTCTTTGCTTCTAATAACATTATATTGTTGAAGGTATCTGCAATAGTTCATTGCTTGATATGGTTGAGAGAGTTATGGTTCCACCTTATCTCCTAGACTGGTAAGGATGATCATTTGAAAGATAAGCTTTTTAAGATAGCTAAATACCTTACCTTCTTCCAGATCATTTGCTCACAAACCCAAAGCAGAAACTTTTTAATCTTAGATTTTTAGTTTTCTATTGGAGGTGAATACTTGTGAGTTAAGGGTTAGATCCATGATTTCATGTTGTTGACACCATTATTTGACCCTACAATCTGAATGTCACATCAAAAGTCTCGTCGGACCAGGCAATGTTTTTCCAATCTTGTCTTTTTTAGTGAGCCGATCTGAATTGAAGCCTCAGGTGCCTGTTCTTAAATGACAGGAGCGCCACTTGGTGTGGTCTACTGCTGCTGTAGCCAATCTGCTTCAAGGTTCATGTTGTACATTCAGAGATGCTCTTCTGCAAACTTTGCTGTAACAAGCGGTTATTTTAGTTACTCTTGCATATTATTTCTGGGGAAGTATTAGCTTGAACCAGCCTGTCCATTCTCCTCTGACATAAACAAGGCATACTCACCCAGAGAACTGTCTTTCACTGGATTAGTTTTGGGCACTTTCTGTAAAGAAACCTGATTTAGGTTTCTCTTAAAGATGGTTGTGTGTGAAAACCTCAGCAGATCAGTTTCCATCATATTTAGGCCAATCTGTCTAGCAGTATTACCCTTTCCATGTTTAAAATCACTTAAATATTTTTTTCATATATTCTGTTGCTCAGTTTGAACTTTATCGGGTCATTTTGACATCATCTACATGCTCACAAGCCTAATGCACAGAGTTGCTGCCATAAAATTGGCTGACAAGATATTTGTGGAAAGAGATTGTTGAACAGGTGTACCCAATAAAGTGTAGGAAAGTGTAAGTATTGTGTTTAAAATATTTACTGTTCTGCTTGAAAGTAAGTTCTTGTACTGCTTAATACCTCACAGTAAAATGGGACATTAATTATAAAAAAAAGGTTTACCTTGACTTTTTTTTTTTTGGTTTGTTTTTTTTTTTTTTTGGACATTTCTTAATGATTTTTTCCTTTTCCCATAGACGTGTTAATAGATATTGTATTTTCGAGGTTGGTAGCATCTCCCATGGAACTTGTTGGAATCCCAGTTTTAAAACATTTTAGATATTTCATCCGTGAATGCTACAACTAAATGTTTCGATAAAACATATTATTATAAGATAACATTTTCTCAATGTCTGGCTAAAACTTGTTATTATAAATTATTGAAACGTTGTTTTTTTTTTTTTTGTATGCTGGAGCATCAATGAAATGATAAACTATATACTTTGATCATTTTCTATAAAAATGAATTCCGTTTCTAAAAACATGAAGATACAAGAAGAAACACTGTTTTATTCTGATACAATTTTAAATGCCTATGATTTATGAATAATTTTACAGCTATGAATAATGTATCTAAATATCAAGACTTTGGGGTCAGAAAAGGACAAAGTAATCAGACAGATATTCCTGCCATCTAATGAACACCTAATACCCATAGCATTCTCAACCTCATGTATAAGTAGTAGGTAACAGATGCTGTGAAAATGAACTAGGTGTTTCACATGGTACAAGTGCTGCACAAAAAACATCTTTATTTGCAAATATAATTATATGCATAAGCAATCAAAAAACACATCACTATAAAATGATAAATATTGCAGTATTTAATCCAAATGCTAATGAGAAATTGTAACTAACCATATGGTATGATAACAAGAAAAAGTACAGATATTTACCACAAGGAATGGTCCTGAGAACAGAACAAATCATTTCAACAATAGCAAACAAAATCAGTAAACTCTTACATTTATATTTATGATTCAGTATGACTAAATATTTCACTGCAAAGAAATGTAAAGTTTAGTTCCAGTTTAACCCCCCCCCCCCCCCCTTTTATGTAATTCCTGTTCCAATAGAATTCTCCAATGAGCCAAGGGTGGCTTGATGACACATCCCCATGGGGCTTTTTAAATTGTGCCCTGAGCTCAGAAAATAGGCACCCCATGCAGAAGAGCGGGAGCAGAACAGAGTGGGAACAATTAATTGGATGTGTATTTATTAGCTGTTGATGGAGTATGTGATTTTGTGATATATCGCCAGAGAAGTCACACACTCAATGCCCCCCTTTTCCTGGACAGCCGGGTTCCATGCCTGGTCTTCATATTAGAGGGACCCCACTCCCACTCAATTTAAAGGATTTGTGTAGGACTAAAAAGTTGGAGGCAAGTTTGCCCATCAAAATGTAGCACCTTATTTTCTACTTTACTGTTTGGAGCTTTTCCTGCACACACACCCTTTATTTTCCAATTAAAACCCTTGCAGAGATTTAGCAAGACATGATGCCAAAAGTTAATAATAATAAGTACTGAAACTTCATTTTCCAAATAGGATTTAAAATGAATATCGTTTTGATCTCTCTGTGTTTTTTCCAGCTGCCAGAATTCAATTAACTTGAACAAAATATGCATCTGTAAAAGTGAACTATTCCCTTTTTATATCATTGTTCATATCTTGGGAACTCTTGCAAATTACTTATATTGCAATAAAGCTACAAAGTCAACTCAATGCACTGGTTTCTCAGTTTTGTATCATTGAAATAACTTCTCCTTAAGAGAAATACACTCTGAACTTATATTTTTAACCAATCTTGCCAACACAGATGGATGTCTGGCAAGACATGGTTGTTTATGTGACCTTAATGCTTGTCTGCAACACATCCAAGAAATAACATCTGTTCACAGAATACAGAGAATAACATTTGCTAATAATGTAGAGTATTAGCAGCTTCTCACCAAGACTTAGAAAGCTTGTTAAAATACAAACAAATCCGCATGTATCCATATTAGGAAATTATATATATACACTACGTATATATATTTATATATATCTATCTATATATATATATATTTACACATACACACACTGGGCCTGATTTATTAAAGCTCTCCAAGGCATCATCAGTGAAGCTGGGTGATCCAGCAAACGTCGAATGGATCTGGTCCAGAAAAAACAAAAACAAATGAATTCCTAACAAATAGCAAATCCATTCCAGATTTGCTGGATCACCCAGCTTCACTGATAAAAGTGTATCTTCTCCAGGCTTTGGAGAGCTTTAATAAATCAGGCCCAATGACAGGAGCTCTGTCCAGCTGATATTCTGTCATTGTTCATATTCTGGGTGTATGGCTCTGAGCACCTCTATTCAGCTGCTGTGGTTAAAATAATACCTAATAATTCTAAGTCCTTCTTTAGACTCTTCCTATTATATGGGGACATTTTTTCTTCTTTTGTTCCTGTCTTCTAATTGTCATGCTGCCACACAGGCTTTTAACAATGACTGTGAGAAGTGCTCATACCAGCATGCAATGCTTTTAGGAAAATTATTGTAATATAGTTTGGCTTTGCACCTATTTTAATGCATGTGGGCATAGATTTCTTGTTTTGATACACATTTTGATTGATTCTCATTTGCTTATACCAAATAAAAATGGAACGGGTCTCACCTGCTTATGCAAAAAGTAAAGCATATGGACATTTAGATGTTGCCATAGCAACCAATTACATTTCAGCTCTTACTATATTTTGAGCAAGGTAAACAGTCTCCTTGCAGGAGTGTACTGAGAGATATTCATGATCATGGTATATTAAACCATATAAAGTTAGTAATGTTGAAGGGTCTGAGAATCAGACTGCTAGGTCATATTCTCTTCAGACACTTTTTACAAATAGAGTTTAGGTGTGCTGGTCTTGTTAATGAATGGAAGGCAATAACATTAACAAGTAACCCCTGGGAACCAGATATTGAATAATTGCTGCATCAATTTCTAGGTCGGCACAGAAACAAAAATTAGGAGAAATCTGATTATTGATTTTTTTTTTAATTTTGTTAAAATGTTGAACTTTCTATTCTACCTACTCTGGGAGCATAACTCATATGTGCCATCTAAAAATTCAGCGGTAAACAGACCCCAGGAGTATTACAGCAAGCTACAAAGTTTAGTTCTATGTTACAGTCCGTGTACTTAACAATGTAATTATTTGTACAGACAAGAAACATAAAGCATTCTGGCCTGAAGATACAGTTGCAATCCACACTGGGCAGAAAAGGTTACTGAACATAAATTCCTATACTCAATACAATGTTTTGGAGAAAAAAGGTGAAATAATGGATCACAATAAATCATTACACTAAAATTCAATCTGCTTATATTTTGCCTTTCCTGGTTTTCTTTTCTTTCTTCCACTTATTAAAGACCAAGAAATATATTAATTGGTCTGCTTTTTTTTATGCAATACAAGTCAGTTAAGGCTGACGTGAGTGGCTACCAGAATGCCAAATGTAGATTTCTATAAACTAGTGTCTGTGGCAATGCTCACATGTTACTGAGCCTCCATGATTTAAAGTGAAACTAAACCCTTAACCTGAAAAATTCCCATATCCACATGGGAGTTTTGTGAGAAAACCCAAGGATTCATTACTGTAATATAGCTGGAGGGCTGGATCGTGAAAATGTAAGTATTTTTATTTTTATTATTACAGAGCATTTATAGAGTGCCAACATTTTACGCAGCGCTTTACAAAGTCCATAGTCACTATCTGTCCCTCAAAGGGGCTCACAATCTAATGGTAAACCTTTTTAGAATAGGCAACTCCAATAGACAAATTTTTTTCTTTGCTTCTAATAACATTATATTGTTGAAGGTATCTGCAATAGTTCATTGCTTGATATGGTTGAGATAGTTATGGTTCCAACCTATCTCCTAGACTGGTAAGGATGATCATTTGAAAGATAAGCTTTTTAAGATAGCTAAATACCTTACCTTCTTCCAGATCATTTGCTCACAAACCCAAAGCAGAAACTTTTTAATCTTAGATTTTTAGTTTTCTATTGGAGGTGAATACTTGTGAGTTAAGGGTTAGATCCATGATTTCATGTTGTTGACACCATTATTTGACCCTACAATCTGAATGTCACATCAAAAGTCTCGTCGGACCAGGCAATGTTTTTCCAATCTTGTCTTTTTTAGTGAGCCGATCTGAATTGAAGCCTCAGGTGCCTGTTCTTAAATGACAGGAGCGCCACTTGGTGTGGTCTACTGCTGCTGTAGCCAATCTGCTTCAAGGTTCATGTTGTACATTCAGAGATGCTCTTCTGCAAACTTTGCTGTAACAAGCGGTTATTTTAGTTACTCTTGCATATTATTTCTGGGGAAGTATTAGCTTGAACCAGCCTGTTCATTTTCCTCTGACATAAACAAGGCATACTCACCCAGAGAACTGTCTTTCACTGGATTAGTTTTGGGCACTTTCTGTAAACCCTAAAGATGGGTGTGTGTGAAAACCTCAGCAGATCAGTTTCCATCATATTTAGGCCAGTCTGTCTAGCAGTATTACCCTTTCCATGTTGAAAATCACTTAAAAAATCACTGAATCAGACTGCTAGGTGTAATGCATATTCTCTTCAGACACTTTTTACAAATAGAGTTTAGGTGTGTTGGTCTTGTTAATGAATGGAAGGCAATAACATTAACAAGTAACCCCCAGGAACCAGATATTGATTAATTGCTGGATCAATTTCTTGGTTCTTATTAAAGACCAAGAAATATATTAATTGGTCTGCTTTTTTATGCAATACAAGTCAGTTAAGGCTGACGTGAGTGGCTACCAGAATGCCAAATGTAGATTTAAATAAACTAGTGTCTGTGGGGCAATGCTCACATGTTACTGAGCCTCCATGATTTAAAGTGAAACTAAACCCTTAACCTTAAAAATTCCTATATCCACATGGGAGTTCAGTCAGTCCTGGCAACTCAGGCATCCCAGCTCAGCTTCAGGTGGTTTCTGACAAAGGACCATTAAGAACAGATCTGGAAAGCCAAGAGATTCCAGTGAGCATGTGACAGGTCAAAAGCCAGCAGACTTAGGGATGGGCAGTGAGTTTAAAGGATCAGGCAGGTGGGTGGCAACACAAACCTATAGAAATGCACCAACAGTCTACAGGATTCACAGGAAACACTATCTTGGGTGATGAGATGTGGTTACTGGTCTAGTTTTATAGCCAGACAGCTCAAGCAGAGATCAGATGGGGACAGGTCAGATCAGACATCATTGGCCAGGTCTTTGCTTAGGAGTCAACATAGCCTCCTGAGCGGTAACCCCAAGTGTGGCTCAGGGTAAACAAAACAGCTGGTAGCAGTAACCCCGAGCCACACTCAGGGTAGCTAAAAGAAAAAAGAATAAAGACTTACCTGGTCCCGCCAACATCCTCCAGTATCCTGCCCGCCTGATCCCATCCTCTGGCTGCAACCTATTCCTCCGATTGGTCCCCCGGCGATTGCGCTGACGTTCCTCAGCAGTTCCCTGTGATGTTAGTGATAGGGGCGAAGGAGCATGGTGGGAAATTCAAATTATTTTGTATTGGATTGAATACAAAATAACTGTATTGAATCCAATAGAAAGTAATCATTATATATATATTTATATATATATATATATATATATATATATATATATATATATATATGCTACTGTACAGTTATATTACAGGTTTCAGTATTTTTGCATAAATGTATTTATGCACCCTTGTTTTAACAGATTTTTGTGTTTTTTTATTTAAAGTTAATTATTACATTTATTAAAAATTAAACGTATTTTGGTGAGTTATGCCTAAGAATTACAATTTACCGCTTTTAGACATATCACAGGGAAGATCACTAAATATCTGCCAGCAGAAGGCAAAGGTACTGTACAAATATAAAATGTTTACTAAAATGTTACAAGGAAAGGCAAGGAGTTGGGTCTGAGTTGTAGAAATCATGGGAAGAGATAGTTAAAGATTTCCATTGCACATCCTTCTGAAACTTCTAGAAACTTTTTGCTGGATTCATCCTATATAGACTATACAACACAATGGCCCTGTCTCCACTTATTTGTTCATGCACTTTTGCCTTTACCATAACATTTTAAAAGAAGGTGCATGAGAGCCAACAGGCATTTTTGACAGGTGAAAGTGTTGCTTTGGAAGAGACACAATATATATGCATATGTATTCATGTTATCCATCCATCTCCCTTTAGAATTATGTGTGAGCAGAATGGGAAATGTAAAGCAGCAGAAGAACAAAGGCAAAATCTCCATAAAATTAGGGGCAAATCAAACCCTGCTTTGGTTGTTACAAAAGATTATCCATACTGTAAGTAAATACTTTGGAGATAGCTTACATTCTGCCTTTCTCTAAAGAAAACAAAATTAAATCTGGCAGAATAATATTACTTACTTTGCTGTCGATGCTATAGTATAGCAAGTAATGGCATGTTCTCTTTTCCTCTTGTAGAGATAATCAATTACAATCTCACATTACCATACATGAGCTCTCTTAAGCAGCTTATGCTATCAAATTAGTAGCCTTTATTAGGTATTTATTATACTTTATTTGGTTGTCAAACTAAGGAGAAAACACCCATCCGAAGTGACTTTTGAGTAATATAGTAAGATATTAAAACATCATCACGAAAAAGGGAAAACTTTTCTATTGGAAAGTGATGGAAGTCACAAGCTGGAAAACAAAACCTGGATAATTTCCACATGCTAATCTTATAGGATAAACAAGTCAATAACAGTTTTGCTATTTTGCTATTTTTGCAATTTTTAAAAAATGACAATTACAGCAAGTCCCTAACACAGTGCATGAAAACGTCTGGTCAATTTTTTAACCACCCCAAATGGCCATGTGATTTAGCTGAAATTATTGAAGATGTGGGGCTTTTACAGGTGTGGTCACCTTTAAATAAATTACAGTAAATTTTTGAGTTTTATTGTTGGGGACATTTACATGACATCAAGCCCAAACTCAGGCACATGCAAAGTGAAATACAATAAAGGTGCTACAAAGTGTTGTGTTACAATTTACTTTGCAATTTAAATTGCATGTCCTTGAAATAAACATCTTCTAGCCTTTGCAGCATTTGGCTTTTTTCATTACAGTTGGCATTGCAATTGAAATCAAACTGAGCTGGTTAGTCGTCCTGTGATTTGATACTGAACAATTTAGAGATTGTCTCTCTTGACATCAATTCCAGCACCCGGATGAAACTTTATCATGTTATTTAGCAGCATTAACATTTACTTTAAAGGGGTACTAAATTGTTTTTTTTTACCCTTTGTCTCTGATGTTGTTTGGAATAATAGCATTTCAAAGTCACTCACTGTGAAATTGAAGAAAATATCTGTAAGGGTTACTACTAGTTTGCTGTAGCTGTTTCTTCCTTATGTCAGTAGAATGGTGAAAATTAAGAAAAATCTAACATTTGATTTTCAAATGACAGAGCAGAGTTTCTAAATTTGCATCAATTGATCACCTGTATTTTCAGGCTTTAAGGCTGGGAAAACACGCTAATGGGTTACAGTAAAGCATGGCAAAACCAGCAATACAGTCTTCAGTACCACTTATTTTGAATGTCAACCCCATTGCAGCTTGAAAATATTCCTCATTGCATATGTACTTCAATGCATGAATAGGAATGCACATATTTTGTGTGGTAGCAGCTTGTTCAAAATAAACAAAATAACCTATGTTACATGTTCATAAATACACTGTAATGCAAATTAGCTTCAAGAAAACCTTATTAACTAGAAAAATACAGCCTTCCATTGATGACCTTTCCCTCTGAAAATGCCATTTACACATTTTGCTGATGCTTGGGCTTTACAGCTGAATTTTATGCAACACTTTAAAGATCCCTCAAACCTTCATATTGTTCCCCGGTGCACTGTCTATTGCTACTTTTTTTCTTTACATTGACCCTATACTGTGTAATACCTCTTCCCCCCCTGTAACATCATTACTGGGGCTGCAAAAGATCTCAGAAGTCCAACATGTTTGCCAGTCTCTGTCATTAGTGACCATTTAGAGGCAGGGGTCATGTCATAATTCCAACCTGGGAATATGCCAGAAGGGACTATGTGTTTGCTGCACTCTTCCCCCTCTTTCTCTCTTTTTTTTGCACGCTACGTATCCCAAATGGAGACAAAGGAGCCTTAAATGACAATGAAGTCTGATGTCTTTGTGCCTTTTGACTGTTCAAACTCGAGCTGCAGTTTGAGGATGAAGCAAGGAGACTCCCCATTTCCCCATGGAACAGCCTGAAATGATATGGCTTAGTCTCTCTCTTTTGGAGAATACTTTTCAAGGTTTAGAGTATGTTTAAAGCTTTGGCAGTGGTAGCTAAACTCTTAGGGGGAACAGGTGAACTTTAAGTTGTGACAAATAACAAATAAATGGTTCACTTAAAAATGTGGGTAATGTTTGTAACCATTGTGCAATAGCCATACTAAGATGGAACAGTAATATTAATGCAGCTATCTTGACTATTTTTATAATGCCTATAATTTGCAAAGAAATTAGATAAATCATCCTGCGTGCTGCGCTAAAAACACTGACAATGTTGCTGCTTGTTGGAAAGTACTGGCCTGTACAAGCCATTATAATTACCGTGCAAAGGAACACAGCTAATAGCTTTTAATGACTTAGTGTGCCAAATGTCTCCTGTATGTGTTCCAAGGTCAAAGATTGACAGCTGTCTGATGTCAGTTCTTGATGACTTCCAGAAGATGGAACACTGCAACATGGAGCAGACTCTTACAGTTTTATCCCATCACATAGATAAGACTGGACGTCTGACTGCTGCTAGGATGCAAACACCTATTAAGACATCCAGGCAAATTAGTCATTTGCTAATATTTTCTGCAATACAATACAAAATAAATCTTAAGCAATTTATGTTTTAATCAGCATGACAAATTATAAACTGTGTTGCTTTTTTTTAAAAGATACATTTTAAAAACCCCTACATATAATTTTGTTTGTTTACAATGTAATATTTTAATCAAAGCTAAACATTCCTGCTTACCTTTTTATTGATATAAAATATGATGAATATTTATCTCTACTTGCCATTACTGTACTTGTCATCCACATAAATCAATAGTGACCGAGTGGCTGAGATAAACAGGGTAAAACAGGTTTTTAGAACCCAGCAATTCAATAATATATCATAGCATGGAAATAAAATGTCAGTGGTGCACAATTCTAAATGAAACACTGTTAAAATAGCACACAATATTTCTCCTGTATCAGCATTCCTTTGTGACAAACTGGGTCATTATCCAATGGAAGCATTATTTGCACATTAAGAGCATTTCAGCAACAAGCAAATTCGTCTGCATTAGCTTAGTCACCCAGAAGTCTATTTATAAAATAGTAAATCTGACATTTGCCAAACGTTTTCTGGTGGGGAATCTTCCAAGATCATTGTGTTTTTATTGGCTGTGATTGATTGTCCATCAGAGAATGTTTGGTAAATGTCAGATTCACTGACCCTCTAAAGTCAATATTAATGTTGGTGTTCGAATTCGGGTTGTTCGGTCGGATAGACTGGACCCGAAAAACACGGGATTCAACGGTGAAAATTTGGGGGAAAAAAAATGTGTCTAAAAAAATAAAAAATAATTTTAAAGTAATTTATTGAATGTTTGTGTTTTTTTAACTAACTTTTTTTTTTTATAGGTTTTCCCACAATGACAGCAGTGGAAATCCTCCTGTCATTGCGGTAACTCTGGCCACTATAGGTGATGAATGGGGACTTGTCTTGGATATTCTTGGATATGTGACTTGTCCCCATTCATCACTTGTAGTGCCCAGAGATCGTAGTGAAACTGCAGAAGTAATTTGCAGTTCAGTTTCCCATGAGGTCACATGGGAAACTGAACTGCAGATTACCTTTGCAGTTCTACTACAATGTCCGGGCACTACAAGTGATGAATGGGGACTTCAATGGTGTTCGAATTCGGCATTTGATCACCCGGAGAATTTCTCATGATCGAATAGCTGTCCAATCGAATAGTGAGCTATTCGACCAACACTAGTCAATATGTTGCTTTGTTCTTTATGTCGAAGGCACTGCAGGAGCTAAACTCCCATGTTAAATGTAAAGATGTGACACACCAAACTGCAAAGCTAACAATTTACACCTGTGACTATAATGCACTCTAGTTGGCCCAATCATCACTATTTTCACAAGACTTTTGGCTCATACACGTAGATTTATATCCTTTGTGGGTATTTAGAAATAAATTTAAAGCAGAATTAAATTTGTTGCTGAATGGTGAACTTGAAAATCAGTAAGTATGCACTGCATACATGCAAATTAAGGCATTTACCCTGTGCAGTTGCTCCCCAGTGATGGCAGGTCCAGGGCCCATCATCGCTGCATGCACTGAAGGCACCATCTTCACTGCAGAAATGAAGCGTAAAGACAGTGATCCACTTCTGTCATTGGATGATGTAAACCCCTGCACATGCATAAGAGGTACATTATCCTCGGTTGCTGACTCTGTGTGCTGCAACACATGTGCCATACAGTTCTGAACTTAAACAAAAAGTCACTGGAAGCCAGGGAGTTCATTTTAACAAAATAGACATTGCGTGTCACTTTTGTCAAATTGTACTACCTAAATGTTTTTTTGGCTTAGGTCCTCTTTAAGCTTAGCATTAATATTTTATGCCTAAAGCCAATTGGTTATGTTCAGGAAATTTCAGATAGAAATTAAAATATCAAAAGCCAACCACTGTGCTAAACAGTTGTATGAATAAATCAGAGAAGGATACATCCAACTTTTCCTCCAATAGCAAAGACAACTAGCAGATTACCACAGCCTACCAGAAAGTATACATGTAACTTTTATTTCATAAAAGACTGGGCATGCATTGGGAAACATGTACTGTATATAATTTATAGTAAATTAGAACTGGAAACAACCGGGGTCCTCCTTATCACTAGAATTTCACAGACTGTAAAAAAAAATCCAAGGCATCGTTCCACTTGCCTAGAAAACATTAATTTAAATTCATAGTTTGACAGTTCGGGAGTCCACACACGGTGTGCTGCTAGTTGTTAAACCGGGCTGCACTGATATCTGGAAAGATTGATATTAATTGGGATTCAATCAGCATAGCAATACAGGTAATCATTGTGATCACATGGAAGGTGGAGGCTTTTTTAACAAACCTAATTTTTTTTTTTATCCCACTGCATTGAACTATGTCTCTGTTTAATATTTTTGTCAGTATTTAAAAATATATTAAAATAAATATATTAAATTAAAGATGTTAATAAAACCAGATTGGCATTAAAATATCCCGGAAATAGCATTTTTAAAACAGTGTACCAAATTAAAGCTTTGTATGTCCTTTAACTGTATGCAAACACAACATGTATTTTTCAGCATGTTTGACATTGACGCCTCAATGTTTTCTAAAGCACTTTTTTTTTTTATCCATAGCAAAGTTTCTTACCTGGATATCCTGCAAAAACAGCACTTCCTGTTGCAAGCTGACAGCCCTAAGACACTTGCCTTGCAATTAGCGATAACATCACCAGTGTGCTGACTCCATTGGTCATTGAAATGCCTACTAAGTCTGCAGGAGGCTCAAACAGACATGGTGGGCGGCTCAAAGACCACCTGAAGCAACACCCACAGCAGGCTGACAACACTGCTGCCAATTGTGAACTGTTAATTGTAGGATCTTAAGAAATTGTTTATGTAAGAAAAATAAATAGCTCAAGAAACTGCATACATTCAGGCATAATGCCAAACCCCGAAAACAGATTTTAGGTAAATACACAAAAATAATGTTAAAAGGATTTAGGTATAAACCAACTCGAGCAGCTCAATTTAGTATCACTGTTTTTGTATGTTTATTGGGGTTATATATATATTATATATAAATATTTATATATTTATTTGTCTGTATACAGTGCTCAAAAAAATCAATCAACCCAGGAAACCACCAAGTCAATTAAACTTCTGGGATATCAATCTGATAGTCTATAAGCATGATTGTGAATCTATTTAACCTGCTTTGGTACATACTAAAGCAACAACAGGTAAAAAGGAGGGGCAACAGCAAGCCATTCCCAAAAAAGGTACGGTTTTGCCACAAGTTATGTTTCTCTTTATATTGTTACTTTTTTTTTTTTTCATTTGTCTTGCATTTTGCACATCCACATATGCTGTTGCAAGAAGGTTTGCTGTGCCTTCTTACACAGTCTCAAGAGTGTAGAGGTGATACCAGGAGACAGGTATCATACACAAAGAGCTGGAAAGGGACATAGAAGGGCAACAGCCTAGCAGCAGGACCAGTATCTGCATCTTTGTGCAGGGAGAAGCATGCTAGAGCTGTAAAAGATGACCTCAAGCAGGCCTGTTTTGATTGGCCAAACTGTGATAAACAGGCTTCATAAGGGTGACATGTAGGACCGACATTCTGTATTTGGTCCGGTACTAACTGGACCTAACTCTTGCAGCACAACAGACTATCCAAAATCTCCCAGAGCATCGTCCACAATCTCATCAGAAGCATGTCCGAGTGTTGTTGGGAGTGCATATGAGCACTAGGGAGGCACACACACAACCAAGCCAAATTATGTTTGGTTGAAATTCGATAATTATTTTGTGATTTCAGTGGTGGCCAGAGTATATGGCAAACTCACACTTGGTGCAGGGTTTTGTCCTCTGGAGCTCTGTTCCCTCACAGGTCTGGGACCAAACCAAACTCCTAGCAGCATAATGCTGCCTGATTATGTAGAACACCTGTGCTTTACTCCCACAGGTGCTTTACTCGCACAGATGAAAACTCAGAGACAAATCCCATGGATCAGGAAACCCCCCCCCCCCCCCCCACTCCTTTACCTACTGAAAAGCCAGACAAACATTTCCTGGACCTCTAAAACTTCAAACATCTTTGTCCTGCCCAGTATTTTCCCCACCAGGCATTGGCACTATGTCACAATATTTGTATCAATATTTCATTTGTAGAAATACATAAAAAATAAAATATTGACGGAATCAAGCACCAATTATGTCTCGTTATTTGACTTGTCATATGCGAGTACTTGTTTAAATTAAGTATTTCAAGAAATTCCTAAATTCCTAAGTTTTAAAGGAAAATATATTCTGCAGATTGAAAATCACAAGGAACTAAATCTGATTCTTGTTATTTCATTTAACTAGAACACTGATAATGGCAATGGAACAGTAGTACACTGATTGCTAATTAAGCTTTCATTTTCAGCTGGTGGAAATGACACATAATATTGATATGTAGTGAAATGTCTGCAGGGAAAAGCTTTTAGAACAACGAAGATAAGTGATTTGAATACACATCGCTCTTGGTTTTCCTATGTTAATACAAAATCTAAGTGAATATATTCACTTTAGGATCAGTAAAAAAAGATATAAAACTGAAGTTAGGCAAAGCAAAGATTTACTATACTAATCACAATATTGTTCAAAATATTTCATAGACTGCATTTCAGTTGTAATTTGGCTGGCTGCACGAAGGTGCATCAAATGGTTGGATTTGGTTAGGCATGTAAAAATTTAACAATATATGCAGTTAAAAAGAGTGGACCCGTCTTACTTTTCTGATATCTGCCTTTGGGACTCCTAGCATGGTTTTTAGGTCATATAAGAAAAAAAACTTTTTATTGCCATATTTTTTATTAACAATTTGCTTGAACAGATTATAAAAAAATGTATAAGCCTTTGAAATAATTATATTTTTTTAGTTTTGGATTTACTAGAATGTTAAAAAGTAATTATTTTCTTTACTTGTGTGTATCCCATTTGGTATAATCCATTACAGTTCATGTCCTTAAGACATGACAGAAAGTGATATAGAATCTCTATAAAGCTAAGAGTAAATCCCTTCTTGGACAACTGTCACTGTAACTGGGGCTGACATTTAAATTTTCTCTGTTTCTGATCCAATGGTAACACCTACATTTTGGATTTCCCCAGGGCCATTGCTAATGTCGAGCACCCGTTCTCTTGCTGGGTGCACTGATACCAAGACTGCAACAGCAGTCATTTACATCTTGTTGTAATTTCACATCTTTGCAATACCACAACCACCCTCACTGTTGAAGTCAGCTTCTTCTATTGTTAGATCTCATATACTGCAAATAGAGTATATCTCCCAAGGAAGGTCAAAGACAGCAATCAATACATCAAATCTTTTAAATATTATCCTGCACTAACTCGTAACCTAATATACGAGAAGTTTGTAGAAGTTTGCGGTACAAAATGGCAGTAACACCATAAAAATCCACACAGCAGGAATATCATCACACCTGGTTCTTTGAAAATCCTTTTACTGTGGTTTCATATCAGCTAACACAGTGTCTTGGGAGAGCCATGGTCATCTTTATTATGACAACAAACCAAATCCAAACCATTCTACTTAAACACAAACATCCTAATTACAAATGGTAACATAACTGCCCAATTGTGGACACTCCCCAAACTACCATCCCTATATATAATACATATAAGGTATAAATTATATACATGAAAAGGAATATTCATTTCAATAATCCTGGATCTAAAGAAGATCAGAAAGGAAGGAGGTCTTCTGCTGTCATAAATACACATTCTGTCTGGTGAAAATAGTACATTGTGTGTCTTTAGGACAGAAAATATGTTACTGAAAATAGCTTGGAGAAATAAGATATGCAGTCACCACATCTAAAAACTGATAAGCTGCAGTATATTACATTTTTGTTCTTGTGTTTAGATACACCTTAACAAAACCTGACAGCAAACCTGACTTCATAGTAGGCCAACAAAGGGCTTGTAAATGGAATCACAATTTACAACGGGTGACCGAGCACCTGAAACCCTTGGAAGTGTTTTCAATGCAGAAGACAGCACATTTCTTCAGAAGATTGAAAACCCGAAGCATAGACAGCTGGATTGATCAGTATTAATAGTCCACTTGTGTAGGAATATTTTTTCTATTTAGAAAGCAGTGGTTTAGAGTGTGGTTGAGAAAAACCTTCATATTACCCCATTACATGGACATAGGGTGACATATATGAGCATGGCAGGTTCTTTAGAATAAAAATGCCAAATTATATTATTCACTGAATGTATTTACTGTATAATTCATTACTTGAATTTCAAACAACCCAGAATTTAGTTGAATATGTGACAAATTTAGTAAAATGTTATCAAATGCTTTCTGAGAGACTAAGTGCAGTAAAATGATAGGCTTACTGCAAACTCACTGGAGGCTATGTTTCATACTAGCTGCTTGCATTAGGCAAATGGATAATCTACTCTTTGTAAGCCCAAGGCAATGTTCTTTGTTCTACCAAAGCCAAAAAGCAGTGATATATCATACAGAAATTCAGGTCATGAATGAAGTGATCCTGTATAAATGCAATCATATTATTGTTAGCAGAATAATTTCAGTCTGTGTGGGAGTAAAAAACATTCTCTTGTCATAGGATAAAATATAGACTAACGGGACAGATCTATGAAAAATAGTATCCTACTACCAATCCAGGAAAACAAAAAATGATATAATTACAATGATAGTTCCTTATAAAATATATGGTTTGTGTTACTTATGGTAACCAAAAGCAAACATTTACAGTTGTTTTATGCAAATTACAATGCAGACAATTTAAAATCCACATTTGATTTTATTCCACAAAAGTATTTTATTCAGACTAGAACAATATGTCACCTCCATTTTCCTATATGTTTTAGTATATTAGGATTATCAAGAATGATCTTATAGTTCCAATTACTTGCGTATTTTCTCTGCAGTTAGGTTGCAAAGCCACAGCCTAGATCCATAATATGCTACTTGATTTGAAATTCAGGAAACATGCTTTGTACACATACTGGGCCTGATTTATTAAAGATCTCCAAGGCTGGAGGGAATACACTTTAATCAGTGAACCTGGGTGATCCAGCAAACCTGACATTAAAATGTGCATATTCTTCCTTTTTATTTATAATTAACAAGCATCTTTTTTTACGGTGGAATGGGTGAAAGTTTAGATCTGAAGTAAAGTTTTCATTACTATCTGTGTCACTGCTGGGAAAGTTCACTCTCTCTTTAACAAAATTCTGAAATTTTAGATTTCTCACAAAATCAAGAGGTGAGGATAAGTCATCCAATGGGGACACCCGTTTCAGTAACAACTGTACATGAGGAGACTTAAGGAGATTTCTTCTCTGATTTATTAATGCTCTCTAAGGCTGGAGAAGATCCACTTTCATCAGTGAAGCTGGGTGAAGCTGGGTGTTCCAGCCAACCTGGAATGGATTTCATTTACTATTTGCAAGCAAATGTTTTAAATCCTGGACCAGATCCATTTGAGATTTGTTGGAATTTTAGGCATCCACCTAAATGACTTTTATATTACTCTGCAGCACAATAATCTAAGACTGCTCCAGAGGAGCGATTGCGTTGCTGCAGAAAAAATGAACACGTGAACATCCAGTGATTGGCATAATGGTTAATGGTTAAAATCTAAATATATTTTTAATACAGCAGTATTAATGCAGAAGGGACAGACAAGCACAGCTCAGTCCACAATTCAAGTATGCCCAGGTCCCAGGAATGAATTAACTCCTGTACACATTAAGATGGCTGAAGATTCTAAAAGACAACGCCTGTCCCTTCTGCATGTTCATATTCTTTCTGTTTTTACTGTAAAGATCTGCTTTAAGTTGCTACATGGTTTAATTAGTTAGTAGTAGATTTTTAAAGAGTTCTATTCATTTAGCTGTAGATTTTGCTAAATTAAAATCAAGTTATCTGGACATACCATGTGGTTGTATTTCAGTATTGTAAGTTTTAAATCCCAGGTGCATCTAAACATTTTTTAGCTACCTAGTTTAGACTAGGTAGAAATTATGTAGAAAAGGGACACTTTTTCAATTGGCAGCAATAAAAAACATGCTAGAAGTTTCAACTTTCTCCATGCCATTTAAAACAAACAAATAAAAATTAATATAAGTCTTTGCGCTTTAAAACATGTCATACTAAGTAAAGGCTAAAAAAAGGCATTCTTTCAAAACGGAATGAATGAAAACAAAGGGTTTATTGCCCAAAGTTTTAGGACAGATTTTAGCAGTTTAGCAGTTTTGAGAATAAAAGATACAACTTTTTACATTTTTATTTATTCTTGTAATAAAAAGAAACAACTTCAATTACAAGGTAATAATGACAACAATCAATTTCAATTTAGTTCCTAATAGTTTAATGTGTCAAAATGATCTTGGGTGTGCATTTTCCATTCTTAGAGCCTCAATGCTGACCCTTTCCAATTTAGATTACGGGAGTAAAAGGTGGAAATGAAAAGATAGTAAATGGTCACAGCTTGTCGCCTTCTTCTTTCAGGGCACACAGAGAGCCCTGGAAAAAAAAACACTATGCCTTTAGCATTTCTTAATATACAGATCATAAAGGTTGCATGCAGTGATCATTTAATTCTCTTTTTTCAGTCACCGCCAACTATTTCTGCTAAGGACGTAGATGGATAATAGACCCCTGTGGAGAAGGTGGGTTTTTTACTCAGTGGGAGAGGAATTGGAGGGTAGGGGCTGACTGGTTGCCGTGTTAGCCTAGTTTAATGGCTGATCTGCTAATGCATGAGTCTAGTAATCATATATAATATGTATTGTACCTAATTTCTGTATCACATATTTTATAACAAATTAAATAACTAAAAACTTGTTTTTCACTTTTTTTGTTCTCCACTTTACAACACAAATCTTGGAATGCCAGTTTTAGAGCAGGTTTTGTTCCTTGGTTTTCAGGCTTCAGTGGAGAATCGAGATACCATGATACTACTTTTACTACTAACTACTTAACTTGAATGATTACCATATTTACAATTACCCTATTTTGTAAAATGACAATTGTGGTAAAATGGTAATCAAGGTGTAATGAAAAAAAACTTTCTCCACTATTTTACCATTATTTCCTTAGAGGATCATTATTACCAAAGTGGCAATCTCTAAAAGTGGCAATCAGATCCTATTGTACATGCAAAGGGCAGACAGCTTCATCAGTGGTTAAAAGTGGAAATTGTGACAGCAGATCACCACTTATAAGAAGGAGGCAATCTCAATAATGTATTTTAATCTAATAAATCAATGTATTGATTTTGAGAGACAGATAGTTCTTGGAATATAGGTGCCAATGGGGTGTAGAACATTATCCTACCCAGATCTAAAAAAATATTTGAGTTGGCTGTATGTTTCTGGAAAGAGAGATAACTTTAGCAAAGCGTTCTTTGAAATTTGAGAGATCCTGCCATTGCTTTAAAGAGGATCCAAAGCGAGGTGGAATTGTAGGAGAGTTGTGCAACTTGTGCTGTGATGTAGTAGTTAGTAGGGATGAGCGAGAATGCCTCTGGCAACACTCCCTTGAACTTCCAATGGTTCTGGAAAATTTCGGCGAACAGATTTTACGAAACCAACCAACAGGACTTCTCTGTTCTTGGATAGAGAAACTCCATCCAAGAAACACATACAGTAACACACAGTAACACACTAGTGAAGGGCTGCAGAAGCAATCAGGGGAGCGGAGCTGACAGCTCCGCTCCCCTAATTGGTCTTGCAGGTCCCAAAAATTCGGTCTCGCCGGCTGAATTTACAAAGGTCGTTCTCGCTTACATGTTTGGTAAGCGAGAACGGCCCCATTTGCCGCAAGAGCGAATTTAATAAATTCACTTGCCCATCCCTTGTAGTTAGCCATGTGAGGAACTGATAACTCCCCTTTGTTCTTCAGTTGAAAGAGGGCTTTTCTGAGGCTATGAGGTTTAGTTTAGCACCTCATGATGTCAAACACAATTTCTTGAAGGATATTCAAAATATGGGCAAGACATGGAAGGGGTTTAGGAATGTAGGAATATTTAATTGTAATCTTGAGGTTCACAATAGGAGAAAGCCAGGAAACATATCCTGGACTAAAATAGTTGTAAGACGTTTATATAACCAAAGAGCAATTATTATTTTATAGTTATTATTTGATATATTAGTAGCTCAAAGGTGTGATCTTTGATCTGAATATGACATGGTTTAAAAAAACAAAACAATCAAGGTCTAGAACAATCGTCAAAGCTAAAACACAGAAAAGACAGGGACTTGGAGATAACAAAAGAGTGAGAACAAACAGAGTTCTAGCAAGGTCAAGTAAACAACATCAACCACAATGTTGATTGAAGCACAACAAACAGATGTGCTTATAAGTCAGTAAATGTTACAACAGGAATTAGGAGAGAAGACTATGGTTCCCTTTTAAAAGACAGGTATGGGATCAATCAAGAGGAGTTTTGAAGTCCAGGAAGCTCAAATTCTTCATATCCACATCTAAATTTGGGGTATAAGAAAAACATTGAAAAAGAAAGAAAAAGTGCACATTTCTGGACAATGGAAGAAAGACTGGCACACATATGTATGAAAGAGAAGCAATAACAAGAATAGATCTTGATGGATATCCAGCAGGAGATCACATTGACAAGGATGGACTCCTAGCCAACCAGTTGTGAAGGACTATGGAATGGGGGTTGTTATTTGCATACCAATGTGCACCTATGTACTGGAGTTTGAGACACTCTATAATAAACACTCACCTCTACACACCTCCAAAAAGATACTGTCCTTGGTATGTGTGGAAAATGAGCATCACAACCAAAGTGCAGTGCAGGATGCTGGCAGCTGGGCACAATATGAACGTATTAGGGTAATAAAAAGCTAATAAAAAAAAACATTCTAGCTACACAAAAAAAATCTGCTTTCAAAAATCTGTTTCCTCTTCGGCACTGTTCTCCTAATAAGTGACAATGATGTCGGTGTACCTAGGGAGCCACTCTTCTCAAAAAGTAAGTGTGTGACAGTCATATTGGGGCACTCAAAAGGAGTAAAGATGAGAAAAGGGGGTGTTTGTGTAGTATATTTTTGAACTTCATCTTCATCTCCAACTTCGTCTTCATGTTTGGTATAAAAACAAATCTGTCCTCCTGTGGATACACCCGCAAACAATTGCTTACAGGTTTTCTAAACAGCCTTATAAGAGATGTCATGTTGGCCACTAGGGATAAGCAAGAAGGCCTCTGACAGTCTCGCGAAAATTTCCTTAAACTTCCGATGGATCTGTGAAATTTTGGCGAAATCTATTAAAGTTAATGGGCCGACTTTAAACATTAAAAGCAAAGCCCCTATACATGTTAGAACCACAAATTTTGCTAGGTATTTGTAGGAGAACAGAGGCAACAAGGGAAAAATACAAAAGTTTCAAAAGACTTTGTGGTTTTCCAGAAAATGTCAGGTAAAGTGACAGCAGGCAAATAGGATTTTTGTGTGATGGACAGTGTACAGAATGCAGCATAAACATAGGGACATTGAAAAAGGGTGAACTCAACCCACTAGCAACATTCTCTGCCATAAAGACAGCAGGAGACCGCATTGCTAGCTGGCATCACGATCTGGATGACATGTATTAGGAATGCCACCCATAAAGTTGTGGACAAGTAGCGCAGTGACATTAGGCAAAAGAATGGAGGACCAGAGACGGAGCGTGGGTCAGCGAGAGCAGTAGCAGTGTGTAAAACAATTTTTGTGAATGGAGTACCGACAGGCAGCAGCAGCGACAGCAGCAGGAGGAGGTGGTGGGCCGTGAGACAGAGCATGGACTGCATTGGCAACTATGATCTAGAGTTGAATGTAGTCTATCGTCAGAAATCTAACTGTACCAAACGGTAAATAGGAACACGTATGGAAAATAGCAAGGTAAATAGGAAGACTTATCAAACAATTAAATATCTGTATATTTTTTAGAGTAGGACAGACATTTTTCTGTACCAAACTGGCTTTTTTGGTAAATAGCAAGAGGTATCAAAGACTAAAATATCGGTATTTTTTTAGAGTAGGACAGAATGTTTTTCTTCAGCAAAATGGCTTTTTTGGTAAATAGCAAGAGCATCTCGCTCGCTCATCCCTATTGGCCAGCCATAAACCCCACATTTACAGAACATTAGCAACTCACAGAAAACACTGTAGATAAGGAATCATATAAAGAATTAAATATTTCAAGGTCAGAACATTATGTTAGCCTAATTAACAGCATATGTAGAACAGGATACCACTGTTTTAAAGCTGTGCTATAGAAACAACGACAAATGTAAAAGCTACTAACAGGTCACATTTCCTACATAGCATGATACAACAAGTTCAATATTATGCTTCTTTTATACTGCAATCATTTAGCATACCTTTGCAAACACTTGGAAATATGAGAAGCACAACTGTTGTTTTCAGTCTTTTAAAACATGCAGCTTTCATTGAAAAAATACTTGCTAATGATTATACAAAGTTTCTTGTCCGAGCATTTCCTCTTATGGGGTAGCAATAGTCTCTGAGCTGTGCACTTCCTTTATCACAATGTCACATATGTCTCTGTTAAGGACTACAAACAGCTATGCTGACATACATTGTGCAGGTTTGGTCCAGCTTTGTCACTAATAAAAAGTGAGGCCAGAATAATGATGTGCCGTTGACAATGCAGAAAGTGCAGCCAGGAGCAAAGAGGCTGTTAATTGCCAGCAGTGTTGAGATGCGAAAAAAAACAAAAAACTAAACATTTAAGACAGTACTCTGAGGAGGCAGTTTATAAAGTAGTGAATCTGTCATTTACCAAAACATTCCCTAGTGGAGAACCAATACCAGTAATTAATTCTTTACCAGGGAATGTTTCTGTGATAATTCTGTGATGATACATTGATACAGCGCTCAGGCGTCATCAGGGTTTCCCTTTTCTTAGCCATTTAGCACTAGAGGTGAATGGGGAGACTTGTCCTCATTTGCCCTTTCTAGTGCTTGGGGATCCCACACTGTCAGGAGTACAATGCTCATGCTAAGTGCAGCCATTGGAATCATCCTTTTTATTGTTGGAAAACCTGTAATAAATAATTAGGTACAGTTAAACACCAATAACATACATATAATGGAAATACTTTAACATTAAAGTCTCATGTCATTATTTATAGAAATTTTTAACCCTTTCATGGAGTGAGTAAGGAGTATTACCCTGTTTCCCCTATGATAAGGCACTGTCTTATATTTTTTGAAATGCCAAAATATGCCCTAGGTCTTATTTTCAGGGGGATGTCTTATTTTTCCATGAAGAAGACTACAGTACACATTTATTGTTGAAATTCACTCATGTGCCATTCATTGTCCCCTTCTGATCACTCATGTGCCATTGATTGATTGTCCCCTTTCTGATCACTCATGTGCCATTGATCGTCGCCTTTCTGATCACTCATGTGCCATTGATTGTCCCCTTTCTGATAACTACTGTATGTGCCATTGATTGTCCCCTTCTGATCACTGACTCGCCGGGTAACAGACTCTGTTAGGGCAGGGATCAGCAGCTTGCTTGTCCTTTGAAGTTACTTTCAGTTTCACTCTGCACTGCAGCCAGCATCAAGAAGTCACACAGAGGCACACAGTATCAGGTATCGGAGGATGTCTTATTTGCGGGGGGGTGCTTTATTTTAATTGTTTGAGCAAAAATCGGGAGGTGGCTTATTTGATGGGGATGCCTTATCATCGGGGAAACACAGTATATACTGCAGTGTGGGACTTCCAAATTCCACAGTCCTGCTAAAACCCTATAAAACCCTCTACTGTTTTCAATGGAGGCTTTTATTGACATTTTTAAGCACGCACAAATGCCTTTATTGATTTAAGGCAGCAAGGAAAGTTTACTTAAACACTCAAAAACTTCCCTCAATGAAAGGTGTAATATAACCCATTGGAATGCATAGGAATTTCAAACACAGGCTTTTATACGCTCAGGTTAAATTACTAAACTATGGGGAAACAATCCATGTAGACTAGGCCTTAATGAACCTACCAGAAGGTTAAACCATTGTCCAAGATATCCTGCTGTCTAAAGAAACAATAACTAACAAATAAGATCACCACTCGCTTTATTAAACATCATAAAGTAATGATATCTGTTCGAAATATTGGAGAATATTGACTGTAGACCCCACAATGAAGAAATATATTAGCAACAAACCGACATTACAAACATTCTATGAAGTGAAGATTTTTTTTGTGAGAAACAACATACGTATCAATATTGATTGTAAAGGCAACAAAATGTATAGAATGATAAACAGGAAAACGAGTGATATAAATGTTAAAGCATACACTTTATGTGCAAATATAGTTAATATTCCCCGAAACAAACTTTGTGTTATGTACTATGATCACTGATCCTTGACATAGGTTGCCCTTTCAATTTGAGTAGGCAAAACATTGACATTGCATGATGAAAAATTATCTTGTACAAAGTATATTACAAAATTCAACACAAACAGCAACAATCTGTACTGACGATGAACTCAATATCACTCTCATGGTATAACTAGAATACTCAAATATTTATTGATCTTGTATGAGTATTATCCTTTTTTTGTATAAAATACATACACACCACCAATATGTACTAATTATGAATATGACTTCTAATGTATAATCCTAATCCCCAAGAATATATGGTGACATATATATACCTGTGCCCTATGGAAATGTGACACCCTTTCTAGTATACAACTCAAATGGGACTTATAGGCTAATGGAACAAATAATGTTTTATATTTATATGAATATATATATATATATATATATATATATAGTTGATATGAAGTATGGAAATGTGATACCCTTATTACGTAAATAGAATGTAATCCTTATGCTAATGGAGCAAATAAATATGTATGTTTCAACATTAAATTATTAATAATAATATTAATATTATTAATGTACAATAAATAGGGGTTCCAAATAACATATACAGGAAGTGGCACAGGAGGAGAAGAGGACCCTGTCCAGAAGAGCTTACAATCTAAATGTGGGTAATATGGTAATATTGAGTATGTGTTAATGTAACACTAAACCTTTCTGACCATATTAACTTGTTCATGAACATCGTAAAGGACAGGTACATACAAGATTGGGACTTTAGGCTTGTTCTTAAGTTGAATTTGTATGTAAGTCGGAACAGGTACAATATTTTATATTAAATGCAATTAGGACAGATGTTTGTCTCAACATATTATTAGGCACCGTGGTGTTAGTTACTGTATAAAATCCTCACTGTGGCTTAATCACAAAGAAAAAAAAATGATAGAGCCTAGACATTACCTTCTGGAGCAATCTGTACTTTGATATGCAAAAAGAAACAACTGCAGAGTTTGTCCTGGTCATTAAAGAGTTACAAGAGGCTGCAAATGAGCTTAGTCTCAGTTGTGTTTAGCAAAAGATTTCTTGTGCAAGTCATGCAAACGCCCCCTCCCCCATCAAGCCTCCATCTTGCACACAAATCTAGGAGTTGTCCTATGTCGGATGTCCTTAACTCGGGGACTACCTGTACAAGTTTTTCTCCCTCTTTTCCTAACAATTACATATCTTTTACTTAATGCAATTTCCCTAAGCACATTTCAAACTCACTCATTTTCACTAACTTAAACCTCAAATTCAATCTCACCCCCTCTCCCCTTGTAAGAACCAATTAAAAGAACTAATACTATTACTAGCAAAATCTTCCATCCAGCCTTACAGCTTCTCCCTTTCCTATTCTTTTATCTCCATCCCCCCTCCTTCCTTTCTCATTGCCAGAGCCCTCTTCTCATCCCTCATCTCTCCCCCTCCCCTCTTTCCTTCGCTCCTTCTCATGCTGCAGCTCTCAGGGGACCAGGCACTGATCATCCAGCTGGGATGACAGCACAAGCCTTAAGCAATAAGGGATTTCTCTCTCACTGGCAACTGTGCAGGTGAGACGTGTCATCCCAGGGGCAGAACACAAGGCAGGATCACACCAGCACAGTATGGGACCCGGGATGCCACTCATCACATAATAAACAGCAGTCCAACATTAGCAGCCAAGGCTCTTAGTAGCAAGTGGATAAACT